>NC_133651.1:184306800-184606800 GCF_009905375.1 Apium graveolens
TACTCGTTTCAAGTATAAATTTTAATACTTCTACTTCAATTATTTTTATAAAGATTATTCTTTATGGGAATATTATTTAATTAATAATATTCAGTCATTTTCTAAATATTCTGGGGACTGATTTACTTCATTAAATCAGCTTTACTCCAAACACTCTATAAAGTGTTTTCGAGTCTTCAAAATGATTTTAAAAGTTAGAGCGGATCCCAAAACTCATTTTTATATTTAAGATCTTCCTTTTTAAGGGGATTTAAATACTCGCTTAAAACCTGAGGGATCCGGCTCTGTGGTGTATTTTATATTCGCAACAAGGTTGCAGTTTTGGTAAATGAATTGATTACTTACCCAACGTTCGGGAAGTAAGTCCATCTATTAAGTCGGCATAAGCAACATGGGCTCAGTGGGCGTCCATGATAGTGTAAGTGGCTCAGTGGGAGTCCATCAAATGCATAAGTGGCTGAGTGGCAGTCCAGCATAGGTCCTAATGCGGCCAGGGTGATGACCAGTGGGGAATTCGTCCATCTACTAGTAGAAAAGGTTACTTATGGGTATATTTGCCTGATCAGCAAGATATCTGGTTTATGCCAAAATTCTTTTCCTTTCCAAAATTCATTGGATGTTTCAAACTCTGTTCATACTTTACATAACAGAGGTTCCAGGAAATGTTTTAGAGATATATATATGTGGATATATATATATCGGGACTAAATAAAGTATCTCATAACTTTTTCATTCAATAATATTTCAAAGATTGAATCTATTCAAGTCTTAACTTGTGGTCTCATCTATGGGATGTTTTTCTTAAAACTTATAATACTTTGAACGGTGGTAGTTCAAGTAGCTTTATAAATGATATAAGTGTGGTGAAGTATTGGTAACTTCATTCCTTGTTTTTACATTATATCTAGTAAGTAATTATCTTACACACGATAAAGATTCTAGTGAGTATCCATTTAGATACTTATATTATTGTTATCACTATGTATTATCTTGCGAGCTGTAAGGCTCACTCTTGCTTTATTTCTTCATCACACAACAACAGTTAGGAGAGATGGCCAGACTCCAGCAGACCCAGCGCAAGCGCGTGGGAAGCGCCCCGCGTCTTCCCGATGATGTTGTAGCTGCTATAGCTGCAGAGGTAGATCCATTGTAGTTCAGACCATCTACTTTTGAGAATCAAATTATGTATAATTATAACTTGTGGCAGATAATGGAAATTAACTGTAAATTATCAAGTAATCATTTTGGGTTGTAATAATTTTAAATTGTGGATTCAAAGACTTGTACTTATTTCAATTTCATCTCTGAGACTATAACGGGTTGTGGTGTGTGTTAGTATGGGGTCACAGCATGAGGTTATTTATTATTAATTAAGTGAAGTGATATTGTGGAAAGAAAGACCGTGACAACCCGGATCCCCGACCCCGGATCTGGGGGTGTTACAGTAGGGCACTTTGCCAGTGAGTGTAGAAAGTCAGATTCCAGCAAGAAAAAGTTTGAGCCTGTAGATTATAAACAGAAGTATTTTGAGTTGCTCAAACAGAAGGAAAAGGCTTTTATTACACAAGAAAGTGACTGGGCAGCAGATGGTCTGGATGAGGATGAAGATGTCAGCTATGTCAATCTAGCCCTAATGGCCAAGTCTGATGAAATAGAGACAAGTTCTTCAAGTAATCAGGTAATCACCACTAACCTTGCACATCTATCTAAAGCTGAGTGTAATGATGCAATTAATGACATGTCTACATAATTATATCATTTGCGTGTTACACTTAAGTCCCTCACTAAGGAAAATGCTAAAATTAAAGAAAATAATTAGTTTTTAAGTAAGAGGAATAATGTGCTAGAGTCTCAGTTTATTGAATTTGAAAAATTGAGAATAGAATGTAAGATTGCTAATGAGGAATTAACTGAGTCCTTGAAGAAAGAAGAAATTTTGAAGAAGCAGCTTGATCGTGAACATGAGGTGATTAAGGCATGGAAATCACCTAGAGATGTCCATATTAAAATCACCAAAGTTCAAGGTATTGAGTCTTTTTATGATGTAACCTGGAAAAAGAGTAAAGAGAAGCTAGAATCCAATTTGGTTGAAGGATTGCTAACAGATGTAGACTCGACGGATGATGAGAGTCATCCGTCGGATAATCAAAAAGGTTATCTGTTGAGTGACATAAATCCTCATCCGTCGGCTGTGAGCAAACCTGTGAGTAAAGCCAAACTTGCCAAGTTAAATGAAAAATGTGGATCTGTTTCCAAAAACTTTATTTCAGGAGAATCTAGTCAAGTGAAGAAGGAGAAGAAAGTGAATGCTGGTCATATGTCCATTAAGCAATTGAATGACAAACTACAAAAGAATGAGGTTAAAATAGAGGCTAAAAAGAAAAATAATAGAAATGGGAAAGTAGGAATTAACAAACATAACAACTACACACCTGATAAGTATGCTCCTAGAAAAATCTGTGTTAAGTATGGTAGTGTTAATCATCTGTCTGTTAATTGCAAACTTGCCATGCCTATTTCCATGACTGTATCACCCTCTTTTCCCAACATGAGTACTTTTCCTTCTATGCCTATGAATGCTATGTCTACACATAATATGAATGCACAATTTGGTAATATTCCATTTGCACCTAATCCTTATTATGCTGCATTTAATATGCCTCAAATGCCATTTAGCATGCCCTACTGGAATAACATGTTTGCAAATAGCATGCCATTTCCTGTTAATCAAAATGTGCATGATAATTCTGTTTTAATAAATGATTTCAAAGGTCCAACTCAGATGACTAAGGATGAATCTGATATCCCCAAGTCAAATGAGATCAAACCTAAGAAACAAATAAAGAAAGCTAACAAGGCAGGACCCAAGAAAACTTGGGTACCAAAATCAACTTGATTTAATTTTAATGTGTGCAGGGATACAAACATAATCTGTGGTACTTGGATAGTGGTTGTTCAAGACACATGACTGGAGATTCTACCCTGCCCACAGAGTTCAAGGAAAGAGCTGGCCCAAGTATTACTTTTGGAGATGACAGCAAGGGTTATACTGTAGGATATGGCTTGATTTCAAAAGACAATGTCATCATTGAGGAGGTTGCCTTAGTTGATGGTCTAAAACACAATTTGTTGAGTATCAGCCAACTTTGTGATAAAGGCAATTCAGTAACCTTCACTACAGAAGTCAGTGTTGTGAAAAACAAGAGGAGCAACAAAGTGGTTCTCACTGGAGTGAGAAAAGGAAATGTGTACTTAGCTGACTTCAACTCATCAAATACAGAATCTGTTACTTGTCTTCTCAGTAAAGCAAGTCAAGATGAAAGTTGGCTATGGCACAAGAAGCTATCCCATCTAAACTTCAAGACCATGAATGAGCTTGTAAAGAAAGAACTGGTTCGAGGTATTCCTCAAGTGGAGTTTTCTAAGGATGGACTGTGTGATGCTTGTCAAAAGGGAAAACAAATCAAAACATCATTCAAAAAGAAACTTGATTCAACAATTGAAGAACCTTTGCAACTGCTACACATGGATTTGTTTGTACCAGTCAATGTGCTGTCCATCTCAAGGAAAAGATTTTGCCTAGTAATTGTAGATGATTTCTCAAAGTTCTCTTGGACATATGTCCTAAAGTCTAAAGATGAGGTTAGTGAAATCATCATCAATCACAAAAGGCAAGTCAACAGAGTTCTCTTGATATAATATATATCTCTGGTGGATAGTTTCAAATCCACCAGAAAGTTTTTAAAGACTTGTGTTTTTAATTACTTGTGTATTGATTCATTCCAAGTTATTATTCCGCACTTTGCAAATCAATTCATTCAGATATATATTTTAAGTTAAAACACTTTTTAAACCAAGAAAAAGTTTCAAGAATTCCATTCACCCCCCCTTCTGTAATTCTTGTTGTATTGTTAGGGACTAATAATTGGTATCAGAGGAAGCTCTTGATAAACAAAGAGTTTAAAGATCACAACAAAACAACAAGATTAACAAGAAGGATGTTGGAGTCAAGATTCCTTTTCCGGATAAAGATAATTACCATCATTGGAAAGTAAAAATGCATCTCCATTTACTTTCTCAAGATGAGGCCTATGTAGATTGCATAGAGAGAGACCCTCATATACCAATGAGAGCTGCAACTGGAAATGAGCCATCAGTCCCCAAGCCAAGGCATGAATGGTCTGATCCTGATATTGAACAAGTCAGGAAAGATAAGAAGGGCAGAATATCCTGTTCAATGGAGTTGATGGTGACATGTTTGACGACATCATCAATTGCAAAACTGCCAAGGAAGTTTGGGATACTATACAGATTATCTGTGATGGCACTGAGCAAGTAAGGGAAAATAAGATGCAGCTACTCATTCAACAATATGAGCATTTTCATAGTGAAGAAAGTGAGTCACTCACTGACATCTTTAGTAGGTTTCAAAAACTACTAAATGCTATGAAGTTGCATAGAAGGGTCTAATCAGACAAAAGACTCCAATCTTAAGTTCCTTAGATCTCTTCCAAAGGAATGGAAACCTATGACAGTCTCATTGAGAAACTCTCAAGATTACAAAGAGTTTACTTTGGAGAGACTGTATGGCATCCTAAAAACTTATGAGCTTGAAATAGAGCAAGATGAGAGGATGGAGAGAGGAAAGAAGAAAGGAGGATCCATTGCACTAGTTGCTGAGTTAGAGAAAGAGAAGGAGATGAAGATGAAATCTGTTGAATCAACTTCAAAGGTTTGTGAAAACAAGGGCAGGGGGCTGGTAGCAGAAAATGAAGATTCTTTGAGCCAAGATGACATGGAAGATATTGATGAACATCTAGCATTTCTTTCCAGAAGATTTGCCAAGCTCAAGTTCAAGAAGAACTTTGGAGCAGCTAAGCCAAATAGAAATATGGTGGATAAATCAAAATTTAAATGTTTCAAATGTGGCTTAGCAGGGCATTTTTCCAGTGTGTGTAGAAAGATAGCTTCCAGCAAAAAGAAGTTTGAGCCTGTGGATTATAAACAAAAATACTTTGAGTTGCTCAAACAAAAGGAAATGGCTTTCATTACACAAGAGAATGACTGGGCAGCTGATGGTCTGGATGAGGATGAGGATGTCAGCTATGTCAATCTAGCTCTAATGGCCAAGTCTGATGAAACAGAGACAAGTTCTTCAAGCAATCAGGTAATCACCACTAACCTTGCACATTTATCTAAAGCTACGTGTAATGATGCAATAAATGACATGTCTATAGAACTATATCATTTGCGTATTACACTTAAGTTTCTTACTAAGGAAAATGCTAAAATCAAAGAAAAAAATTTGTTTTTAAGTGAGAGGAATAATGTGCTAGAGTCTCAATTCATTGAATTTGAAAAATTAAGAATTCAGTGTAAAATTGCTAAGGATGAATTAACTGAGTCCTTGAAGAAAGGAGAGATCTTAAAGAAGCAGCTTGAATGAGAACAAAAGGTGATTAAGGCATGGAAAACATCTAGAGATGTTCATGCTCAAATCACCAAAGTTCAAGGTATTGAGTCCTTTTGTGATGCAGCTTGGAAGAAGAACAAGGAGAAGCTGGAATCCAATTTGGTGGAAGGATTGCTAACAGATGTAGACTCGATGGATTATGAGGGTCATCCGTCGGATAACAAAAATGGTTATCCGTCGAGTGATATAAATCCTCATCCGTCGACTGTGAGCAAGCCTGTCAGTAAAGCCAAACTTGTCAAGTTAAATGAGAAATATGGATCAGTTACCAAGAATTTTGTTCCAGGAGAATCCAGTCAAGTGAAGAAGGAGAAAAAGACTAATGTTGGTCATATGACTGTCAAGCAATTGAGTGACATACTGGAAAAGATTGAGGTTAAAACAGAGGCTAAAAGAAAAAAACAATAGAAATGGTAAAGTAGGAATTAACAAGCATAACAACTACACACCTGATAAATATGCTCCTAGAAAAATCTGTGTCAAGTGTGGTAGTGTAAATCATTTGTCTGTTAATTGCAAAACTGCCATGCCTACTTCCATATTTGTGCCACCTCATTTTCCCAACATGCATGCCATGCCTTCTATGCCTATGAATGCTATGTCTACACAGAATATGAATGCACAGTTTTCTAATATGCCATTTGCACCTAATCCCTATTATGCTGCATTTAGTATGCCACAAATGCCATTTAGCATGCCTTACTGGAATAACATGTTTACTAATAGCATGCCATTCCCTGTTAATCAAAATATGCATGATAATTCTGCTGTAATGAATGGTTTCAAAGGTCCAACTCAAATGACTAAGGATGAATCTGATATCCCTAAGTAAAATGAGATCAAACCTAAGAAACAGAAAAAGAAAGCTAACAAGGCAGGACCCAAGGAAACTTGGGTACCAAAATCAACTTGATTTTATTTTGATGTGTGCAGGGAAACAGAAAGAATCTATGGTACTTGGATAGTGGTTGTTCAAGACACATGACTGGTGATTTTACCCTGCTCACAGAATTCAAGGAGAGAGCTGGCCCAAGTATTACTTTTGGAGATGACAGCAAGGGTTATACTGTGGGATATGGCTTGATTTCAAAAGACAATTTCATCATTGAGGAGGTTGCCTTAGTGGATGGTCTCAAGCATAATCTGTTGAGTATCAGCCAGCTTTGTGATAAAGGCAACTCAGTAACCTTCAACTCAGAAGCCTGTGTTGTGACTAACAAGAGTAGCAACAAAGTGAATCTCACTGGTGTGAGAAAAGGATATGTGTACCTAGCTGACTTCAACTCATCAAATGCAGGAGCTGTTACTTGTCTTCTCAGCAAAGCAAGCCAGGATGAGAGTTAGTTATGGCAGAAGAAGCTATTCCATCTAAACTTCAAGACCGTGAATGAGCTAGTAAAGAAAGAACTGGTAATAGGTATTCCTCAAGTGGAGTTTTCTAAGGATGGATTGTGTGATGCCTACCAAAAGGGAAAGCAGATCAAAGCATCATTCAGAAAGAAGCTTGATTCAACAATTGAAGAACCTTTGCAACTGCTACACATGGATTTGTTTGGACCAGTCAATGTGTTGTCCATCTCAAGGAAAAGATTTTTCCTAGTAATTGTAGATGATTTCTCAAAGTTCTCTTGGACATATTTCCTAAAGTCTAAAGATGAGGGTAGTGAAATCATCATCAATCACATAAGGTAAGTCAAAATCATCCTGTTTTCAAAGTTAGAAGAATCAGGAGTGACAATGGGACTGAGTTCAAGAATTTTGTCATGAGAGCATTTTGTGAAGAAAATGGTATCCTGCATGAGTTTTAAGCAGCAAGAACTCCACAGCAAAATGGAGTGGTAGAAAGGAAGAACATATCACTTATTAAAGCTGCCAGGACAATGCTTAAAGAATCTAAATTACCAACATATTTCTGGGCTGAAGCTTTAAATACTGCATGCTACACTCAGAATATTTCTCTGATTAATCAAGAAAAATGCATGACTCCCTATCAATTGTTCAAGAACAAGAAGCCAACTCTAAATTTTCTTCATGTCTTTGGCTGCAAATGTTATATCTTGAGAAATCAAACTGGTCAGAATGGGAAGTTTGATGCTAAAGCAGATGAAGGAATTTTTGTTGGATATGCTGTTGGTAAAGCATACAGAGTCTACAATCTATGAACCAACATTGTTGTGGAATCAATACATGTTGTGTTTGATGATAAAAAGATTGAAGGACTGCAAGATGGAGATTACCGTGAGAGCCTCAATTTTGACAATGTGGAGATGGTTAGTGATGACAGTGATGATGAAAGTGATCAAGAAACAGTATCAAAGGATAATGCAGAAAAATCCACTACCAATGAAGCACGAAATTCAACATCTGTCGAGTTGCAAAATGCTTCATCTGTCGGGAGACAATCTGCCTTATCCGTTGGGAGACAACCAGCCTCATCCGTCGGTACTCAAAATTCACCGTCCGTCGGGTCATCAAAAGAAGCTGGGAGTCAGAATAGATCACCTACAGAAAGCTCTCCCTTCTCAAATCAAAGATCCATTAACCTAGGGGGAGTTTCAAATAATCAAAACTCAATCACACATCAAGACAACAATGAGGCCTCTTCATCCAGAGCTAATCTACCTTAACAAAGGAAATGGACAAAGGAACACCCCTTTGAGCTCATCATTGGTGATGTATCTTCTAGAGTTTAAACAAGGAGAGCAACTCAAGAAGAATGTCTATACAATAACTTTCTTTCCAAGGAAGAACCAAAGAAGGTAGAATAAGCTTTGTTGGATCCTGATTGGATTTTAGCTATGCAGGAGGAGCTAAATTAATTTGAGAGGAATAAAGTATGGAAGCTGGTGCCCAAGCCTAAAGGAAAGAATCCAATAGACACCAAATGGGTATTCAGAAACAAGATGGATGAAAATGGCATAGTAGTCAGGAACAAAGCTAGATTGGTTGCTAAGGGCTATTGTCAACAAGAAGGAATAGATTTTGATGAAACATTTGCTCCTGTTGCAAGACTTGAAGCCATCAGAATCTTCTTAGCCTATGCAGCCCATGCCAATTTCAAGGTCTATCACATGGATGTCAAAAGTGCCTTTCTGAATTGAGATTTGGAGGAGGAAGTCTATGTCAGTCAGCCTCCTGGTTTTGAAGATCCAAATTTTCCAGAATATGTTTACTATCTTTTGAAAGCACTTTATGGATTGAAGCAAGCACCTAGAGCCTGGTATGCCACTTTGTCAAAGTTTCTTTTAGATAATCACTTGACTAGAGGTACTGTAGACAAAACTCTTTTCTTTAGAAATGTTAATGGCTCTAGTATACTTGTTCAAATTTATGTAGATGACATTATTTTTGGCTCTACAGATGAAAAACTTTGCAAAAAGTTTGCCAAATTGATGCAAAGTAAGTATGAAATGAGTATGACGGGAGAACTAACTTACTTTCTTGGTTTGTAAGTTAAGCAAGTTAGTGATGGAATATTCATTAGTCAAACTAAATATATTTATGATCTTTTAAAGAAGTTTGATCTAATGTATTGCACATCTGCAAAAACTCCCATTGCCACTGCAACTAAGCTTGAATTAAACACTACTGAAAAGTCTGTGGATATTTCAAGTTATAGGGGCATGGTTGGCTCACTTTTGTACTTAACAACTAGTAGGCCAGATATATTGTTCGCTACATATTTGTGTGCTAGATTTCAGGCTGATTCTAGAGAATCTCACTTAGTAGCTATCAAGAGAATTTTCAGATATCTCAAGGGAACACCAAAACTTGGCATTTGGTACTCTAGAGATTCTGATTTTAATCTAACTGGTTATTCAGATGCAGATTATGCAGGTTGTAGAATTGATAGAAAAAGTACAACAGGAACCTGTCAATTTCTAGGAAACAAGCTTGTGTCCTGGTTTAGTAAAAAGAAAAATTCAGTTTCTACCTCTACAGCTGAAGCTGAATATATTGCTACTGGCAGTTGCTGTGCACATATTTTGTGGATGAAAAACCAATTACTAGACTATGGTCTGCAAGTGCAAAGAATTCCCATTTTCTGTGATAATACAAGTGCAATTGCCATCACTGAAAATCCAGTGCAACATTCAAGAACAAAGCACATAGACATCAAGTACCACTTCATAAGGGAACATGTAATGAATGGTACTGTGGAACTACATTTTGTTCCAAGTGAAAAGCAGCTTGCAGATATATTTACCAAACCACTGGATGAATCCACCTTTTCAAGGTTGGTAAGTGTGTTAGGTATGCTAAATTACTCTTAAATTTTTTCAGATAATTTGCAAGTTAAAATGCAGCTAGAAATTTAATTGACTTTATAGTCTTGGATGAAATTTTGGCTAAGTCAAAATTTACATCTCGATGGATGATCATTATCCATTAAGTTTGATCATCCGTCGGTATATGTTTTATTAATAAAATCAATTACTTTTCTGGAATATTTTATGACTCGACGGATAACTGATTTATCCTCATCCGTCAAATTGTCTGAATCTTAGCCGTTAATTCCCTGAACTTTATCCATCGAGTATACTTACAGTTTATAAGTATAACACAACGGATAATTGAAGGAATTTTTATATTTTATTTTTAAACGACTATTTTGGGCAATTCTTATTGGTTACTTTATTTTACTTTATTATTTTTGACAGTTATTTTTGAGATAGTATAAAAGCTTAATTCATTTCCACTACTTTTCTTTTATCATTCTCAAATCATCTGCTCTAAATTCTCTCTTTCTCAAAAGCAATTATCAACCCTATCTCTGCAATTTCCACTCTCTCTAACAATGGCACCATTCGTCAAGATCATGTCACAAACGGGATACATCTATGAGAAAAACAACTTTACGGCTCTAGTAAACAAGGGGATTCAACATTCAAGTGACTACCACAAAATGATGGATTTTGTGAAGAACTGCAAACTCAGCTATGCAATACTAGAATCACCCACCATCTTCTGTGAGGTTGTTAAAGAGATGTGGACGACTGCTACATACAACTGTACTGATAAACCCATCACACTCACTATTAAGGGTAAGGAATTATGTATTAATAGTGATGTTATTAAAGCATGTTTCAAAATTCCTGATAACACTGTGACCTCACCACACACAGATACTGATATTGTTAATATGCTTAATTCCATGAACTATGCACTCTCTACTTCTAAGTTAAGTGATATTAGGAGGTCGGGTCTTAGGAAAGAATGGAGTTTCATGTGTGATGTAGTTACCAAGGTCTTTTATGGTAAAATCAGTAATTTTAATTCTGTCAATATTTCTGTGCTTAACATGCTTTACATTGTAGTTACAGATAAGTTCTTTAATTTTAGTGATCTTGTTTTGTTTGAGTTGGGGTTTAAATTAGGGGAGTTAAACAAGAGGGGTAACAATGTTTACTATGCTAGATTTTTCACGATGCTAGCTAACCACCTCTCAAAGGAAATTGTGCTTGAGAACCCAACCAACAAATTAGATTGTTGGGTTCAAGAGAGGAGAATTATTGCAGATTTGAACAGGGCAAATCATCATAGAGAGGTGCCACTCTTCTATTTCCCTGTAATGGAAGCACCTCAGGTAAGTTAGGTAAGTTCACCTGTCTCTACTATTCCAACCTCACAGATTTCTTTGAATTCTAGTGTAGCTATGGCAACTGTGTCAATAACCCAACAGTTTCCTACCTAAGCTACTAAACCATCAATAATTTCAAAATCTAAATCAAAGAAAGCCCCCTCTGGTACCTCTCAAAAGATGCCAGTTGTAAAATCCACCAAACCCAAAGAGGGGAGTGTGAAGGTGGGTAAGGTAGGTGAGGGACAGGGTGAATATAAAAGAAACCCTAAGGATAAGGTTGGAGAGGTGAGTGCTTCCCAGCCTAGCCACACTGCAGTTTCCCAAAAAACTGCAGTGCTTAAAAAGGATAAAAGCTCATTTCTAGCTGCATCCTCCCAAAAGGATGTGACTATTGAACAAAGCTCTCAGCCAAGAGCACAAGCCAAAAGGGTAAGGTACACTAGCTCACCCCAAACTTATGCCAGAAAGAAGAAATCAAAAACCCTTGGGGATGCACAGGGTTCACACACTGTGCAAACTGGTGCTAAAGACACAATCACTGCACCTTCTCAAATTCAGTTTGATGTGGCTCCAATAAATGCGGAGTCACAACCAAAATCTTTAGTTATAGAAGCACCTCATACACCAAATTCTCCCACAAACTCTCTGGATGTGGATATAATCAACACATCAATTCCTGATTCCCCTTATTTAACTTTGTTGGGGAAGCCAAAATCTAATGCAAGTGAGCATCATCTTTTAGATGATTTGTTGGCTCACTTGCCAATTCTTTTAGGAACTATTGAAACATCTGTGCCAAAAATCTCATCAATCTGCACAGAGTCCACAATAGTTTCAATTCCAAGTTCAGTCATTTCTACTCTCTCGATGGATATTTCTCATCCGTCGAGTAGTGATTGTATCCCGACGGATAAGCTTAACAGTAGTTATCCGTCGGATAGTCAAATTGCTAACCCGACGGATATCCCTTGTCCGTCGAGTGTCTCTGCACAGCTTAAAATTTCATCAATTATCTCAAGTGTAGAAGACTTAGTGGTAGTACAGTCACTCTTAGGATTGAGGGAAGAGAGTGTTATGAGTGAGAGTCTGGGTTGCTCCCTGGAAAAAGGAGAGGAAAAGAGTGAAAATAAGCAATCCAGTTCTTCAGGATTGGAAAAAGAGAGTGAGAGAAGTCCCACCTTAGATGGTGAAGGTGAGGGTGTGAGGGTGGGAGCCAAGGTGAGACCTTGATGCAACAAAAGAGAGAACACGAGAAAAATGCAGGTACAGGAGCTATAAGGATGGATGTCATTGCAAGTGAGTTAATGGATGTCCAGGATGCAGACAGGGAGGGACTATCTCAGCAACCTCAAGCTGTTATAGATTCCACCTCCCTTGATGCTGAGACATTTACTCACCCTGTTCCAGCTTATCAACTTCTAGATGAACAGGGCAATGCCAATACAGAAAGGATGATCAACTTGGTGCACACCACACAGTCAATGCTAAGGGCTAAGGATGCCATCACAGCTTTGCCCTCTACAGCTTGTGATGTTGATTATGAGACTGGTGGTTCAGCAGATTTCTTTGGAGATGAAGGTGGAGATAGTGAAGAAGAACCATTGGACATAGGTGGAGAAGTAGGTTCTAGCTCAAGATCAGGCAGGCCATCATGGGCATTTTCAAAGCACTGTGATGAACACTACTTCAAGACAACTCTGATTCAACTCATAAATCAGACAAATTCTGCTCTTCAAACTACCACAAATGCCAACACCAAGAAGCTCCTTCAAGCAAATCTTGCTTCTCTGCAACTACAACAAATTCAAGGCTTCCAGCATGCTAGAGATGTCAACACCATCAAAGGAGATATTGATGAGATGAAGAAGGCTATTTCTGACAAAATGGACTATAAGCTTCCAGAAGCTACAATGCTTGATATTAAGAGATAGCTCAGGAAAAATTCTGATCTTGCCACAAAGATAGATGCCTTGGATACAAGGATGACAGCTATGGAAGCATCTCTTACAGCAATTCATCTACATCAAGCTCAACAGACAGACTTGCTTCAGAAACTGGTGGCTGCACAAACCTCCTCCTCTACTCAACTTGATGATAACAAAAAGGGGGAGAAAGGACCAAGTGAGGGGGAGAAACAACTTAACATTCAAATCAGTAAAGTAATTATGCCTACAATTGCTTTCACCAAGCCATCAGTTATAGACAACATTGATCTGATAAATGAAGCAGCAACCAATATAAGAGCAGCTGAAAAGAAATAGTTGAGTCCAATCAACTGGGAGAAGATTGATGAGGATATTCAAAATAAGTTTGGGCTAGTAAAGAAGCCAAAAAAGTCAGCCATTCATCACTCTCAAGCTAGGAAAATCTCTTTGAATGAAATGAGCATGAACTATCTGGAAAGAGGACAACCATCCTGCATCAAATCTCCAAAGGTTGAAATAATTCTGAAGCCAAGGGTGAACTATCCAAAATCATCATTAAAGAACCCTTTGGATACAGTGTATGAGACACCTAAGCCTGATGAGAAGAAACTGTTGTCAAGGTCAATTGCCTTCTACAAGGATCCAGCCTTAAAAAGGAGAATTGCTAAAGTTTTCAGGAATGGGAAAGAAATTTGTGTGGTGGCTGGACATCCTCAATTTGCTCAAGCAAAGAGAGAGAAAAGGCAAGATTGAAGCAAGAAAAGAAGCAAGCTGTTCTAGATGCTAAAAAGGCTAAACAAAAGAAAGAGCAAGCTGCTATCTTGGCCAAGCTACAAGCTGTGAAACCAACACAACAAATTCCTGCTCAGCCATCTGAAATCACTGAATCTCAAGACCAAAGAAGCAAGTTGAACCACAACAGAAGAAACCTCAAAGATACAAGGAATTGGCCAAAAGAACCAAAAGGAAATTGGACTTTGTTGATAAGGAATTGGAGGATCAGTTTTCCAAGGAATTCACTCCAACTACAACTCAAGCATCAAAACCCTCTGTGGTATTTGAAGACATTAAAGTGGTGGATCCTTACAGGAACATTTATGGTGAACCTATTGTGCCTAAGGATGAACCAATAGACTGGGAGAGTCTACCAATTCCCGACTTCAATTTGCCAGTCCTCAGCAAGCCATAAAGAACAAAGTCAAGAGCAGTCAAGAAAGTGAAGTTGTCACCTCTCAAATCCAAATCTCTAACTAAAGCACAATCCAAAGTCAACAAGGGAGATTACATGTACTTGTGTGACATCAAGGAATTTTCTAATCTAAATCTCTATCTAGACGAACCAGAAGAAGTGAGAGGGATTGATGCCTACAGGAATCTACCTGAAAGGTTAGTTTTCAAGTACAAGGGAGGAAAGGAGATTCAATGGCCACTTCACAGGATCCTTCAAGAAAGCCAAGCTGTACTGATAAAGGTATATTCATCATTCAAGAAGAAATTTGGATTCAATGTAACTGCAAGAAGACTGGTTCTAAAGAAGATTGAAGAACTGAGGAGTATTAGAGCTAAAGATGCACTCCCAAAGACTCTAATTATTCCTTACACAGGGAGAAGAGTGCATCTAAGGTCCTACTGGCAGATGGAGTTCATGGATGACAAAGGAGTGATAAGATTTTTCAGATTAGAAGACCAATTTAGCATCTCTAGCAATTATACTCTTTTGGAAATGCAAGAAAAGCTAAATCTCTCAGAATCTGATGAACTGGAATTCCATAGACAGCTCCAAAACCAGATAGAAGAAAACAACAGAAAGCTTGGAAAGAGATCCAGATCTTCAAGGAAATAGATTAATCTGCTCAGGCTAGAGGAGCACCTTGAAAATGACTGTGAGCAAATCTTTGTACAATTTGTTAATTGAAGCACTTTATAGTTTTATCTACTTACTTTCAAAGTTGTATTTTTAGGGTGTTTTGTTATCATCAAGTTTCTCTTAATTTATGGCTACAATTCCAGTAGACATAATGGGGGAGATTGTTGTGGATATGTTGTGAACTTGATGATTTCATTAACAAAACACCTTGGTAGATTTTACTTAGTGAAAATTGTAGCACTCGACGGATAAGGATTATAGTCCCGACGAATGACTCAATATAGTCCCGATGGATGATGATTCATTATCCATCAAGTGAGTAGCTTGTGTAACAATAAGTCTGTAGCACATTTCTGCATACACATTGTTTAGATTCTGTAGTAGTACTCAAGTCATGTTGACTTTAACTAGATATGAAGAATAGGTTGATTAATTGTACATAGATGATGTCTTGTAATTCTGCATAAATGAAATGAAGTCAAGTGCCAGAAAGCTACCCGACGGATAAACAACAATGCCACTCGACGGATGATCAACAAGGCAACCCGACGGATGATCATGAACCCGACGGATGATCATAAACCCGATGGATAAAGAATTCAAACATCTATTGACAGTGATAACACAATCACATGTGTCAAGTGTATGCAAATGGAATGTGGAAGCCTATTCAACTGGGTTTTAGAGAACAAAGAAGCATTGCCATTTCCATGTTATTATGAAAATATTCAAAGATGCTGGAATAGAGTAATGAAGCAGCATAGTATTAGACTTGATAGGTTCTGTTTTATTATCTTGTCTTATTACTTTGTAATCTTGGTGATATATAAACCAAGAAGTAGCAAATAGAACAACTAGAACACTAAGCAAGAATTTCTCAGAGAAACATTTGTAAGCTGTATTCTTAGCATTTCTCTGCAAACTAAGTTGTTCATAATTGTAAGCAGCTGTGAGCTAATTGCTACACAGAGTTCTCTTGATATAATATATATCTCTGGTGGATACTTTCAAATTCACCAGTAAGTTTTTAAAGACTTGTGTTTTTAATTACTTTATATTGATTTATTCCAAGTTATTATTCCGCACTTTGCAAATCAATTCATTTAGATATATATTTTAAGTTAGAACACTTTTTAAACCAAGAAAAAGTTTCAAGAATTCCATTCAACCCCCCTTCTGTAATTCTTGTTGCATTGTTATGGACTAACATGAATCTTTGTTGGATATGCTGTTGGTAAAGCATACAGAGTCTACAATCTGAGAACCAACATTGTTATGGAATCAATACATGTTGTGTTTGATGATAAAAAGATTGAAGGACTACAAGATGGAGATTGCCATGCACTACTAGAAAAAGTAGAATAGACATCGGCTAAAAACCGATGTCTATGAACAAAAAAATCCGATGTCTTCGTGGGTGATGTTAAAGACCCCCCATTTAACATCGGTTTTAAACTGATGTTAAAGAAGACGTATAACATCAGTTTTTAAAGATGTTAAATTTCTAATGCATATCTAATATTCATATATTATTATAATATGATATTTTTATTAATTTTAACATATGTTGGATAAGCAAAATATTTCCATTTACCCATTAAACTGATGTTACTAATACCAATAACAACGGTTTTCAAGAAAAACCGATGTAAAGATAACTTTTGACATCAGTTGTTTATTCGGAACTGATTTCTATTTGTGACCAACTGATTTCTATAAAGCTTAATAACATCGGTTTTCTGTTTTAAAACTTTTTTTGTTGTAGTATTTAACATCGGTTTTATTCGGTATTACTGATGTCAATGTTCAACTAAAACTGATGTATTAAGTTGTGACAGACATCATTTTCCACTGTAATGATGTATGTACCTATTTTATTGATGCACATTTTAAAAATATAGATGCCAAAAATTTGTCAAACCAATTACAGCATAATACCAGTTATCTATAAATTTAACAACGAATATTCAAACATCTGGTACAACAGATTCATCTAATCCAAACTTTAAGTACTACATATATCCATCCATTTATTCTACTACTATTTATACAAAGAATATGACTTGGTACCCACAATACTAACAACGAAAACTAAACAGGATAGTAAGAAAAACTTTCCAGGAGTTGTGAAAATCATTAGTCATCAGGTGTTTGAGAGAAGGATCGACAATGTAAGGATGGTCACAGCTCTGAAAAGAAAACAAGTGCAACATAACATCAGAGAGGTTGAGAACATTATATCTGTATTAATATCAAAATCATAAATAAAAGTATAAGATTACATTAATAAAAGTATAAGATTACATTACGTCTACTGTTGTATAAGAATCAAACTACTCCAAGTTCAACTGCCCCTTCACTATAATCATGTCACACTATTTACATATTGTAATTAGCTGGCAAGAAAAAATAAGAAAAAAATACAAGATAAAGCTGGCAAGAAAAAATAAGAAGCAAAACTAGATCATAAAAGACCAATGCCTGCTTAGGAAGGCAGTAAGCAAAACCTACTGAATATTATTTCTTGGTGCTAAGAAGAATCTGTTCTGTTAGAACTTAAAAGCATATAATTATTGGACTAAAGTCGCTAAATATCATGAAATAGAAGTCAAGACAAAACTCTTAAAAGAGATGCTAGCAAAACAAAAGCTACCGAGTAAATTCACAAAAATAAAAAACAAATATAGTAACAGGATAAAAAATGAGTAGTTTCTTTGATAAACAGAATTCAATTCCCACCGAATAAACATCTTATAAAATTTCAAATTAAATGGAATTTCCCTACCACACGGGACAACAATATTTTCACCTATCTAAAAGTCTAGCAAATTAATTTATCTGATATATTGTGAAACTATAGAAAATGAGAAATCCTAGGGATTTTAAATTTTTGTAGCAAATCATTCAATTTTTCGCTTAACCATAAGACCCGATCATTATGATAAATGCAAGCTTAAATACCAAAAATAATAGAACCAAAATTAAACATGCTGTATCAAATACTGCACAAGGATCTAACTGTAAACATGGTATAGAATATAGATACATAAAAACTTATACATGATACAAAGCAAGTATATCATAGACAAACATCTTGAAAATGGGCTATGCTCAAATCAAATCAAAATTTAAAGAACGAGAAAACTTACAAAAAAATTGAAATATCTTCTGAGAAAGAACTAGCAAGAAATCAAGCCCTGCAAATAACACAAAACATATCATTAGCTTATAGCCTAACCAACTAAAAAACATTAAACATAATTAAGAAGAAAAAAGAAAAGATTGATGAAAAAAAAGTGCTTACCAAGGTGATAGATTCATTAAAAGAAACAAAACAAATGGGAAGGATGGGTCTTTGTTGTATTCTTTGATATTATATATTTAAAGTTTAGTAATCAAGACTGTACATATAAGTACATATGAAGTGCTTCTCTTCATGGGTTGTCAATGGTGTCATCTAGACAATTCACAGCAGTTTATCATCTCCGGCCTTGTCCTTCAAATAAAATAACTTATGGTAGAAAAAACTCAACATCATAACTTCAGCAAGTTGCATATCAAAAATCCCACACTTCAAAATTGCTGCAGAACTTTAGTTACTAGTCAAAGCCATACAATAATCATGTTAAAGTAGAACTTTAGTTACTAGTCAAAGTTATACAATAATCATGTTAACTAACACAAATAATTAAACGTTGAAGACCTAAACAGCCACCTCAATTAAGCTAATTCACCGCAAAATAAACTGACCTCGAGTACCTGATAAAGAAATAGAACACAATCATTAGCTAATCACTTCCATTAAACATTACAAAAATAACTTGATGCAAAGCTGACAATCACAGACTTCTTATTCATAGAGTTTGATTAGTACCATGATCGACTGCAGACATAGCTAACATCCACAGTACTCAAATCAATTCCATTCTATAATATAGACCCGAACCTCTGAGTCAGAGGAAAAGGTATCTTTGTTGGAGAGGAGAAAAATTACAGGAATCCAGATTAGCATAAAATCAGTGTTTATCAATAGAAAAGGGAAGAGATTCAGACAGGAAGTCTGTGTAATAGTGATATAAGATGACATGTTAGAAATTTTCATTGGAAGACAAAATAACAGTCAAATTTAATTTCAATAAAAGGGACCCCGACAGAAATCAAAATAAGAGCATATAAACCTGCTACGAATCCAGAGAAAAAGAAGTTAACCCAAGCAAAAGTAAGAGTCTAACCAAGAGAATATAAATATAAAAACATTAGAAATCAATTTCAGTGAAATTAAACGAGAACGAATGCTTTTATCTAATAGAAAAGGTACATGGGGTATGATCATAGAGAGGTTTTTCTTCATCATATCCATAGCCATGTTGGGATCAGAGAACATTTGAGCCTGTGCATTTGAAGCAGTTTGGCCCTTGGGAACATGAAGTAGTCCATTTTTCTGCAATGTTGTACCTAGTTAACATGCATGGTGTTAGTTACTCATTTGTTTCCGTTAGTTACTCATTTGTTTCCGTTTACCTGTAACCAAACCATAGCCTTAGGAAGACTACATCGGTTTATTATCAATCACAAACCACTCTATTATACATGTAACTTGCACAGATTGGGAAATGAACATACAATATGTTGTTTTACGAGCAATACATAGTTTTAAAAGTTCTAACACAAAAATTGATTGTGTATATTAGAACTGTTATTTCTAGAGAACTAACAATGAGATTTACAGAAGGGGGGTTGAATGTAAATCTCAAAACTTTTTCAAGTTTTGAGCAGTTTATAAAGACTGTGTGTTCAAGATGAACAAGTGTGTGAATTGCTTTAAGCTGATACAGACAGATATATATTCAAACACAAATGTAAAGAACACAATAAACCTTTAAAAACTTTTCTGGTGGATTTGTTGTTCCACCAGAGATGGTATTTCAGAAATTCTGTGATCTAAGAATTTGATCACAGCTGCATCCTAGTACAAACTAGATAATTTTTCTCTCAAGATTTTTCTAAACAGCTCTGGAAAAATTCTTATCTAATTACTAGCTACTACTTGGTTTATATATTACCAAGTTTACAAGTGAAGACAAGGATATATAAAATAATAAAGTAAGATCTCCACTTGTTTCTTCTCCAGTTCACTCCAGTACTTTGTTGACTTAATGTCTCTTTATACTAGAGTAGAACGGCTGCTTTTTCTGATGTTCCTGAAATTAGGCTGCCACATTTCAGTTATCTCTGTTCACCCACGTGCCTCTGTTTGTAGGTACAACTACCACTTATCAACGGTTAATCAACAGAACATCCGTTGAAGCTTTCATCCGTTGATGCACTCATCCGTTGAAGGATGTTATCCGTTGAAGCTTTAGAGACATCCGTTGAAGCTTAGCTTCTCATCCGTTGAAGGTCTTTAAGTCATCCGTTGATACCACTTCATTTATACAAAATTACAAGGCATGAAATATTTACAATTGGCCTTCCTATCTGCATATCTTCTAGTAGTCAACATGACTCATAGTTTCTCTCAACTTCTAAGAATTACATCTTAAATACAGAGACTGAAATATGCTACAACACTAGACTTATTTCTAAGTAAAGCTACACCATCAACGGATAGCCAAAGTGGTCTTATCCGTTGAGGCTACAGACACTGAATTTCTACTTAAGTGTTTTGTTAAACATATCATCAAACTAATGCACATATATTCCTAACAATCTCCCCCTATTTATGTCTATAAGAATTGTAGGCATAAATTCAGGGTTAACTTGATGATAACAAAACACTTAACAGATATATGAATTGAAACTAAGTAGAAATTTGAAAATGCTGCAAAAATGTATGTACTAGGAGGAAATTGAAGATTTACAGTATTTCCAAGGATACTCCTTTAGCCTGAGCATATCATCTTTTTCTTCTTTGTTCCCTGGTTTTCTTTCCTAGCCCTTTGTCATTTTCCTCAATTTGGAGTTGGAGTTGTCTGAAGAATTCAGCTTCATCTTCAACACTGATATCCAACTTAGATTGCATTTCCTTGAGAGTTTCATTGCTGGCAATCTTGAGTTGGTCTTCAAGTCTGAAAAATCTTCTGACTCCTTTATCATCTCTAAATTCCATCAACCAATGAGGTGATTTGTGAATTGTAATTCCCCTTTCTTGAATGAGTAAAGTCCTGGGTAAAGCATTGGGCTCCCTCCAAGTTTTCCTTATATTGGCAATCTTGTTGAGAATTTCAGTCTTGGCAGTTCTGGTAAAGCCAGAATCCTTTTGTATAGCTGAAAAGACTCTAATCAAGGTAGAGTAGCCTTCATTCAGAATCCTGTGGAGAGGCCATGTTCTTTCCCCAGCTCCTTTGTATCTAAACACTAATCTCTCTGGTAGCTGTCTGTAAGCAGCTATTCCTCTTACATCCTCCAGCTCATCCAGATAGAGTTCAATGTCTGAAATTTCTTTTATGTCACAGATGTGAACATAATCATCTTTAGAAATGGATGGCTTAGGCTTAGGCTTTTGTTTTTGAGTGAATTTCTTAGAGGTTATGGGAGGTGTAGATTTGGGTTTTCTTTTCTGTTTCTTTGGTAGTGGAAGAGTGGTTAGAAAGGTAGGCAATTTGATGGTGTCCCAATCAATAGGTTCCTCTTTTGGAATGATTGGTTCACCATGGATGTTTATAGTGGGATTAGCAACAAGAGGTTCAGGTATGGAAGGTAGTGGTTTAGATATAGATTTGGTTACTTCAGTATTATCTTCACTCCTTCTATGTGCCTTGGCCTTTCTTCTGTTTCCCTTCTGCCATTCCTCTCTTTCTTCCATACTCTCACCAAATATACTCCCAAAAACCTCATCTAGGTTTGCAATCTTGTCTTCACCCCTGACTTCAATTCCTTTCTCTTCTTCAACTTGACTTGACTTTAGCTGTTGTTCAAGCTTTGCTTGTGCTCTTTTGTCAGCCTTTAGTTGCTTGACTTCTTCCTTCTTGGCTATTGAGAATTTGGGATGTCCTTGCATCACACATATGCTCTTTCCCTCTCTAGAGATAATAGCCCTATTTCTCCTTACAGCCTCATCCATGGTCTCTTTGAGATAAGCAATACTCCTACCTAAAAGCTTGTTCTCATCAGCTTTTGGAGGAGGAAAGTCCACTTCTTTTAAAGGATTCTTTGTAGAGTCCTTATTGGATCTTTTATTGGGCTTGGGAATTATAGCTTGTAGTTCTTTGGAAGAAGCTTCTCCATCCTTATGTCTCCCTACTGGCTTGAGCTCCATGTTGATTGGCTCAATCTTTGTGCTATATTTCACAGATGTTGATTTATCTTGTGTAGAGCCAAACAACAGTTGCAACCTTTCATCAATTCTCCTCCTTTGCTCTTTCACTTGAATTTCAGCTGCTGCTAGCTGAATCAAATCAATTCCATCAGGCTTTCCTTTGATTTGAATGATTGGAGAAGTAGTGATGGCAGGAACTAGCACTTTAGATATTTTGATTTTTGTAGATGGCTCTCCTTCCCCTTCCCTTTTACTCTCCCCCTTTTTGTTATCATCAAGGAGAGGGGTCAAGCCTTGTGCTTTTACCAGCTGCATTAGGAGACTGGTTTGAGATTGTTGGTTGTGAAGAATGGTGGCCACAGAATCTTCAATAACTTGAACTCTGTCTTCCAACTTGGCCAGCCTTTTCTCAGTAACTGATTCCTTTTTCAATCTCAAAACCAAGTCCTGCAATGTACCATAGGGCATGACTGAATCCAATTTTTCAGAACTGTAGGATTTCAAGTCAGCAATATCCTTCCTAAGATCATCCATACTCAGATTCTGCTTTACTTGCTGCAACTTCATGAGATGCAGTGAGTCCAGGTGAGCTTGAAGGATAGCCTTGATACTTGCATGTGAAGTGTTCTGAATGGCCTATTGAATAGTGTTGATTTGTTTGACTAAGGAGACATTGAATTCCCCTGATCTATACTCCTTTGTCAAAGCCCATTCAGGTAGATTTGGAATTGAACTAGGGCCTTCATCTCCCCCTAAGTTCATGCTTCCATCAAAAGAAACAGAGTCATCATCATCAGAATTTACTCCAAATTCCTCAGATGGCTCACCAGCTGTAGAAGGCATCTTGTTAATAGCAGCTTTATCCCTTTGAAGAGATTCTGTTGTGTGTACTAGATGTAGTGTCTTTTCTGCCTCCTCATTGCCCTGAGCAGCCAACATTTGATAGGCTGACACAGGATGAGTAAAAGTGTCAGCATCCAAGGAAATGTTATCAATTATAGCTTTGTAATGTTGCTGAAATTGTCTTTCCTTTTCAGCATCATTCACAATCATTGACTCACTAGCAATGGCTGGTTCCACCCTTATATCTACTGTACCTGCCTTTCTCTCCTTTTCTCTATTTTCTTGCATCAGGGGCTCCCCCTGGCTCACACAACTCACTCCCTCACCTTCACCTACTAAGGTGGTACTCCTCTCACTTACTTTTGCCATGCTGGAAGAAATATCATGCATTTTTGAGCTCTCAATCTCTCCTTTTGCCTGGGAGCAACCCAGCCTCTCACTCAAATTTTCACTCCCTTCCCTCAATCCTAAGAGTGATTGCACAGTATTCATGTCTTCTACACTTGGAATTGATTCAGTTATGTGTGGAGAGACTATCAACGGATGTGGAATATCCGTTGAAGGTGAAACTGATGTTATCAACGGATAACTACTGTTAAGCTTATCCGTTGAAGAGCAACCACTTGTCAACGGATGAGTGATATCCGTTGAAGAAGGAAAAGAAGTTGAAATTGAAAGTGATATAACTGTTGAATCTGTGTAGATTGATTTGAGATGTGGTGACACAGATCCTTCAATTATATCTGAAAGAATTTGCGGGTGATCCAACAAATCATCTAAGAGATGATGATCACCTGTATTTGAGTGGGGCTCCTCCCTGAGTTGTAAAGAGGGAGAATCAGGAATTGATGGGAATAACATATCCACATCCAGAGATGGTGATGAAGTGTTTGGTGATTGATGTGTGATTATTGTGAGAGAATGGGGCTGTGACTCCACATTTATTGGAGCCACATCAAACTGAGTTTGAGAAGGCATGGATACAGATGGATGTATCTGTGCAGTGTATGCACCCTGTGTAGAAGATTGGGTTCTAGCCTTCTTTCTTCTAATAAAAGCTTTTGTTGGTGAGTGTTTGGCTTCAGTGTCCCTCCCTCGTTTGTTCTGTGTTCCTGGTTGGGAACTATTTTCAATAGTAACATCCTTTTGGGAGGATGCAACTAGGGATGTGCTAGATACCTTTTCAACCACCACAGCTTTTTGAGAAACTGTGGCTTGGCTAGCTTGGGAAGCACTTAACTCTCCTTCCTTATCCTGGGGGTTTCTTTGATGTTCACCCCTCCCCTCACCACTCACACCCTGTTCACTCCCCTCAGGGTTAATGTTTGGTGTTACAACTGTTGTCTTTTGAGAAACAACAGAGGTGGTTTTCTTTGTCTTTGATTTTGAAAGTTTAGTTTTGGTGACCTTGGTAGAAATCTGTTGGGGCATTGTCACAGATTTCATGGCCACACTAGAAGATAAAGAAATAGAGGGGTTGGAAGAAGTAGGAGTTGTAGAAGCAATTACCTCACCTACCTGAGGTGCATTCATGATTGGTAAATATACCAATGGCACACTGCTGTTGAGATCCATTCTCAATAAATCTGCAAGAACTCTTTTCTCTTGTGCCCAGCACTTGAGTTTATTATTCTCATTGATTATGACCAAACCTTCAGCAACATGGTTAGCCAATAACATAAAGAATCTAGCATAATAGATGTTATTAGGTCTATTAGCTTTGTTACCTAATCTAGTACCCAATTCTAGCATCACATAGTTGCTAAGGTTAAAATACCTATCAGAAACAAGCATATAGAGCATATTAACAAGAGATGAAGTTATGGCATCAAAATTACTAATTTTCCCAGAGAAAACCTTTATAAAGGCATCCCCAAGAAAACTCCATTCTTTCCTAAGGCCTTTTCTTCTAATAGTCCCTAAACTAGCAGAGTTAAGAGAATAACCTATGGAATCTAACATGCTGGATACATCATTATCAGTGTGTGGTGTCATGGCATTGTTCTCAGGTAATTTAAAACATGCTTGTAAATCATCACAGTTAATACAGTGATTTTTACCTTTGAGAGTGAAGGAGATAGTCATATCTATGGAGTTGAACTCAGCAGTTGTCCAAATCTCCTCAACTACTTCACAGTAAATCGTTGGGGCTTCCAGCATTGCATAGCTAAGTTTACAGTTTTTGATGAAGTCCATCATTTTGTGATAGTCTGAATGGGCTTCATTCTTTTCTACCAAAGCTATGAAATTGTTCTTCTCATAGATGAACCCAGATTGAGACATAATTTTCACGACTGGTGCCATTGTTGTGAGTAGAAATTGCAGAGAATAACTTGAAGGTTTTGCAGAGAGAAAATGGTAAATGCTTGAAATTTTAAGAAAGCGTAAAGTAAAAATGAAAAATCAGAAGGGCTTATATGCTTTCAAAAAAAAATTAGTAAAAGATTAATCAATAAGTATATGTTAGTGAATTTCAGCCGTTTAAGAATAAACTGTAAGTATTCTAACAACTACCTTTAAAACCAATACATACAGATGTATGTATGAGTATTAACGGTTAAGAAAATAGAATTAACGGCTGTGAAACACCTGAATCGACTGATGTGACATTTCAACGGATAAGGCAAATTGTCATCCGTTGAAAGGTACTTCAGTTTTATCCGTTGACGGATAAAAATTCCAGAAATGTATTTGTCTTTCAACGGATAATGAATATCCGTTGATAGAGCAATTTTGACTTTCAACGGATAGGAAACATCCGTTGAAGGTATAAACTTTGTTAAAAGTCAAATTTGTTCTAGCAATTAATATATTTCAGGCTTCAATTCAAATTGCAATAAGGACATGAATTTTAAGAGTAATTAAGCATACCTAGCTCACTTACTAATCTTGTGAATGTTGATTCATCAAGTGGCTTGGTAAATATGTCTGCAATTTGTTGTTCACTTGGAACAAAATGTAGTTCCACTGTACCATTCATGACATGCTCCCTAATGAAGTGGTACTTGATATCAATGTGCTTGGTTCTTGAGTGCTGTACATGATTCTCTGTTATGGCTATGGCACTTGTGTTGTCACAAAAGATAGGAATTCTATCAACATAAAGTCCATAGTCAAGGAGTTGATTTCTCATCCATAACACTTGAGAGCAGCAACTTCCAGCAGCAATGTATTCAGCCTCAGCTGTAGAAGTAGAGACTGAATTTTGCTTTTTGCTAAACCATGATACAAGCTTGTTTCCCAGGAATTGGCAGGAGCCTGTTGTACTTTTCCTGTCTATTTTGCAACCTGCATAGTCTGCATCTGAATAACCAATTAGATCAAAGCCAGATTCTCTAGGATACCAAATACCTAAATTTGGTGTACCCTTGAGATATCTGAAAATCCTTTTGATAGCTATTAAGTGAGACTCCCTAGGATCAGTTTGAAATCTAGCACACAGACATGTAGCAAACATTATATCTGGTCTGCTAGCAGTTAAATATAAAAGTGAACCAACCATGCCTCTATAACTTGTAATGTCCACAGACCTTTCAGTCTTATTTAATTCAAGTTTGGTGGCAGTGGCCATGGGAGTTTTTGCAGATGAACATTCCATTAAATCAAACTTCTTTAAAAGATCATGAATATATTTAGTTTGACTAATGAAAATTCCATTACTAACTTGTTTAATTTGTAAACCAAGAAAATAGGTTAGTTCTCCCATAAGGCTCATTTCATAATTACTTTGCATTAGCTTAGCAAACTTTTTACAAAGTTTATCATCTTTAGAACCAAATATTATGTCGTCTACATAAATTTGAACAAGTATACTAGAGCCATTAACATTCCTAAAGAAGAGAGTTTTATCAACAGTACCTCTAGTGAAGTGATTCTCCAAAAGAAATTTTGATAAGGTTTCATACCAGGCTCTAGGTGCTTGCTTCAGTCCATAGAGTGCTTTCAACAGATAATATACATAGTCTGGAAAATTTGGATCTTCAAATCCTGGAGGTTGACTTACATAGACTTCTTCCTCTAATTTCCCATTTAGAAATGCACTCTTGACATCCATTTGATAGACTTTGAAATTGGCATGAGCTACATAGGCTAGAAAAATTCTGATGGCTTCAAGTCTTGCAACAGGAGCATATGTCTCATCAAAATCTATTCCCTCTTGCTGAGAATAGCCTTTAGCAACCAATCTGGCTTTATTCCTTATGATAATGCCATTTTCATCCATCTTGTTTCTGAATACCCATTTTGTGTCAATAGGACTCTTGTTCTTTGGTTTGGGTACCAGCTTCCAAACTTGGTTTCTCTCAAATTGGTTTAGCTCTTCCTGCATAGCTAATATCCAATCTGGATCCAATAAGGCTTCTTCCACTTTCTTAGGTTCCTCCTGAGATAGAAAACTACTATACAGACATTCATCTTGAGTAGCTCTTCTTGTTTGCACTTTAGATGATGCATCACCAATGATCAGTTCAAAGGGATGATTCTTGGTCCATTTCCTTTGAAGTGGAAGATGTGCTCTAGATGAGGTGGCCTCAATATTGTCATGATGTGAGACAGAGTGTTGACTAGTTGAAACTCCCCCTGAGTTGTTGGTCCTTTGCAGGGAACTTGGAGTTCTATCAACTGATGATGTAAATCGATTATCCGTTGATAAACTATGATCAACGGATGCTTCATTTAGTACTTCAACGGATGATACACCATGTCTTTCAACGGATACTGCATTGCCTCTATCAACGGATGCAGAATTCTGACTTTCAACGGATGCAGTATTTTGTGAATTATCCAAGGGCATGTTTTGAATCCCTTTTGAAGTGTTATCTCCATCAGTCTCCTCTTCACTATCATCACAATATATCTCAATGTTGTCAAATTTGAGTCTCTCATATTGTCCCTCATCTGTTAGTCCATCAATCTTTTTATCATCAAACACAACATGCACAGATTCCATAACAATGTTGGTTCTTAGATTGTAGACCCTATAAGATTTTCCAGCTGAATAACCAACAAATATCCCTTCATCAGCCTTTGCATCAAACTTCCCTTTATGGTCAGATTTATTCCTTAGTATAAAGCATTTACATCCAAAGACATGAAGAAAGTTTAGAGTTGGTTTTCTTCTCTTGAACAACTGATAAGGAGTCATGCCTTTAGCTTGATTGATCAAAGAGATATTTTGAGTGAAACAGGCACAATTAACAGCTTCAGCCCAGAAATATGTTGGTAACTTTGATTCTTCAAGCATTGTTCTGGCAGCCTCAATTAAAGATCTGTTCTTTCTTTCAACTACCCCATTTTGCTGAGGTGTTCTTGGAGCTGAGAACTCATGCATGATTCCATTTTCTTCACAGAACAGCCTCATTGATAAATTCTTAAACTCAGTTCCATTGTCACTTCTGATATTCCTAACCTTCAGGTCAGGATGATTATTGACTTGCCTGATGTGATTGATAATGATTTCACTTGCTTCATTCTTTGATCCAAGAAAATAGACCCATGAAAACTTTGAGAAATCATCTACAATCACTAAGCAATATCTTTTTCTTGCAATTGACAATACATTGACTGGTCCAAACAAATCCATATGTAGCAGCTGTAATGGTTCATCAATTGTTGTTTCAAGCTTCTTTTTGAATGATGTTTTCCTTTGTTTGCCTTTCTGACAAGCATCACACAAACCATCCCTTGAGAATTCAACAAGAGGAATTCCTCTTACTAGGTCCTTTTTGACTAGAACATTCATTGTCTTGAAATTCAAATGGGATAGCTTCTTGTGCCATAGCCAACTCTCAACTGAACTTGCTTTGCTGAAGAGACAAGTAATAGATTCTGCATTTGCAGAGTTGAAGTCAGCTAAGTACACATTTCCTTTTCTAACTCCAGTTAGAACCACTTTGTTGTCTTTCTTACTAGTGACAACACAGGCTTCAGAATTGAAGGAAACTGTATTCCCTTTATCACATAGTTGACTGATGCTCAGTAAGTTATGTTTGAGACCATCAACTAATGCAACTTCATCAATGATGACATTCCTTGTTGAAATCAAGCTATATCCCATAGTAAACCCTTTGCTGTCATCTCCAAAGGTTATGCTAGGGCCAGCTCTTTCCTTAAACTCTGTGAGCAGGGAGAAATCTCCTGTCATGTGTCTTGAACAGCCACTGTCCAAGTACCATAGATTTCTTCTATTTCCCTGCACACCATAAAATCAATCAATTTGATTTTGGTACCCAAGTTTCCTTGGGTCCATTCTTGTTAGCCTTTCTCCTAGACTTCATTCCTCCTGCATCTCTAGACTTAGGTAACTTTGAGTCAACCTTGGTCTTAGATGTAGTTGGTTGAGGTGTAGGGTTAGTCACAGAATCATTTAGCACATTTGGAATATGATAAGGCATGGATTGTGCATACATGTTATTCCACATAGGCATATTGTATGGCATTTGAGGCATACTAAATGCAGCAAGATAAGGATTGTTAAAATATGGCATGTTTGCAAAATGTGCATAAGGATTCTGTTGAGACATAGTAGGCATAGCATGTAGAGATGATGCAGACATGTTAGGCATGGAAGAGGGTACAGTTATGGGGGTTTTCTTAATAGATTTGCAATTAGCAGATAGATGATTAACACTACTACAATGCACACAGCTTTTTCTAGGAGCATACCTATCAGGTGTGTAATTGTTATGTTTGTTAACACCTACCTTCCCATTTCTGTTAGATTTTCTTTTAGTTTCCTTTTTATCCTCAACCATCTTGAGCCTATTATTTAACTGTTCTAAGGTCATGTGCCCTATATTCACCTTACTGACATCTTTGGATGTGCTTGCTTCTTCTTTAACAAAGTTCTTGGAAGTTGAACCAAACTTTTTGTTGAGTTTCTTTAGATTTTCACTAATAGAAACATCTGCCTGTTTTAATTGAGGAACCTTCAACGGATGCTCATTTTCTTCCTTCAACGGATAACCTTCATCATCCGTTGATTCCACATCCGTTGACAGCCCATCAATTAATTCCAGTTTCTTTTTGTTTTTATCCCAGGCAGTTTCACAGAATGATTCAATTCCTTGGACCTTGGCAATTTGAGCACTAACATCCCTAGATGTTTTCCAGGCTTTAATCACCTCTTGCTCTCTCTTTAATTGATTAGAAAGTATTTCTACTTTCTTAATAGATTCAGCTAGTTCATTCTCAACAGATATACAATGCAGCTTGGTTTTCTCTAGGTCAATCAACTTATCTTCTAACATAGCATTTCTATTACTTAAAAACAGATTGTTCTCTTTAATCCTACTATTTTCTTTAGCAAGAGATTTAAGAGACACACGCAAATGATACAATTCAGTAGACATGTCATTAAAAGCATCATTGCACTCTTCTTTAGTAAGTTGTGTTACATCAGTAGTGATTACCTGAGTTGTTACCTGATTGCTTGATGAACTAACTTCATTTTCCTCAGAATCAGCCATGAGAGCTAAGTTGACATACTCCACATCTTCATTCTCTTCCTCTCCATCAGCTGCCCAATCTTTTTCTTGAGTAATGAAAGCCCTTTCCTTTTGCTTGAGCAGATCAAAATATTTCTTCTTGTAATCTACTTGGTCAAATTTCTTCTTTTCAGAGGTTGGCTTTCTGCACTCACTTGCAAAGTGTCCACTTATACCACAATTGAAACACTTGAACTTTGATTTGTCCACCATGTTCTTATGAGGTTTAGTGGCTCTAGTGTTTTTCTTAAACTTCATCTTTGCAAATCTCCTGGACAGAAATGCAAGATGCTCATCAACACTATCAGAGTCATCTTGACTGGAGTTGTCTTCATTCTCAGCAACTTGCTCTTTTCCTTTGCTTGATTCCTGATATCTTGTACCATCTTTGGAGTTTGATGTAGATCTCACAGTTTCTTGTCTGCATTCCCTCTCATTTTCAGCTACCAATGCAACTGAACTTCCTTTCTTTCTCCCCTTCTCCAATACCTCATCCTGTTCCAACTCTAGTTCATAAGTCTTCAAGATTCCATATAATCTTTCAAGAGTGAAGTCCTTATAATCCTGAGAGTTTCTTAAGGAGACAGTCATGGGTTTCCATTTCTTTGGCAAGGATCTTAAGAATTTAAGATTTGAATCCTTCACCTGGTACACTCTACCATACAGCTTCAATCCATTCAACAGCTTTTGGAATCTGTTAAATGTGTCATTTAAAGATTCATTTTCTTCAAAATGAAAATACTCATACTGTTGAATGAGAAGCTGCATCTTGTTCTCTTTTACTTGTTCTGTACCTTCACACAGCAGCTGAACTGTGTCCCAAACCTCTTTGGCAGTTGAGCAATTTATCACATTATCAAACATATCCTTGTCAAGACCATTAAACAAAATGTTCATAGCCTTCTTATCCTTGTGGACTTCTTCTGTGTCTTCCATTGTCCATTCTGCTCTAGGTTTTGGAATGGATTGACCAACAGCAATTGTGGCCGTAGCAACTGTGGCTACTTTGTGGGGAATGTGAGGACCATTCTCAATACAGTTTACATAACCTTCATCTTGGGAGAGTAGATGAAGGTGCATTTTCACCTTCCAGTGGTGATAACTGTCTCTGTCAAGAACTGGGATTTTTACTCCAATATCCTTCTTACTCATCTTTGTTAGATTCCAAGATCTTTAAACTCTTTGTTTTTCAAGAGCCTGCTCTGATACCAATTGTTATTTCTAGAGAACTAACAATGAGATTTACAGAAGGGGGGTTGAATGTAAATCTCAAAACTTTTTCAAGTTTTGAGCAGTTTATAAAGACTGTGTGTTCAAGATGAACAAGTGTGTGAATTGCTTTAAGCTGATACAGACAGATATATATTCAAACACAAATGTAAAGAACACAATAAACCTTTAAAAACTTTTCTGGTGGATTTGTTGTTCCACCAGAGATGGTATTTCAGAAATTCTGTGATCTAAGAATTTGATCACAGCTACATCCTAGTACAAACTAGATAATTTTTCTCTCAAGATTTTTCTAAACAGCTCTGGAAAAATTCTTATCTAATTACTAGCTACTACTTGGTTTATATATTACCAAGTTTACAAGTGAAGACAAGGATATATAAAATAATAAAGTAAGATCTCCACTTGTTTCTTCTCCAGTTCACTCCAGTACTTTGTTGACTTAATGTCTCTTTATACTAGAGTAGAACGGCTGCTTTTTCTGATGTTCCTGAAATTAGGCTGCCACATTTCAGTTATCTCTGTTCACCCAGTGCCTCTGTTTGTAGGTACAACTACCACTTATCAACGGTTAATCAACAGAACATCCGTTGAAGCTTTCATCCGTTGATGCACTCATCCGTTGAAGGATGTTATCCGTTGAAGCTTTAGAGACATCCGTTGAAGCTTAGCTTCTCATCTGTTGAAGGTCTTTAAGTCATCCGTTGATACCACTTCATTTATACAAAATTACAAGGCATGAAATATTTACAATTGGCCTTCCTATCTGCATATCTTCTAGTAGTCAACATGACTCATAGTTTCTCTCAACTTCTAAGAATTACATCTTAAATACAGAGACTGAAATATGCTACAACACTAGACTTATTTCTAAGTAAAGCTACACCATCAACGGATAGCCAAAGTGGTCTTATCCGTTGAGGCTACAGACACTGAATTTCTACTTAAGTGTTTTGTTAAACATATCATCAAACTAATGCACATATATTCCTAACAAGAACCACTAGATATATCAAGCTCATCAGACATACCCACCCTTTGTGTAATACATACATACATATAACATAGTAGGTAAATGCAATTTTTGCTTAAGAGCTCAATTGCCCCTATTTTCCCCAAAGATCACTTCAAAACTATACCTAAATCTTGACAAACAAAACCAAAAACACCCTAAGAAACTTATAAACTATAGGCATATCAAATAATCACAAAAATAATAGGGAATTAGAGAGATTACTTAATTAATATTGAATTTTATTTTCAACTCGGATACTGCAAGGTGAAGTGTCCAGGGGTTTTAATAAGAATGATCTAAAAATTGTAAGCGGACTTTCATCAAACACATAGCAATCAAATCAAACCTGCTTAAAACTACCATATTAAAACCATTAAATTAAAAGAATACAAACTAAGAGCATCAGTAATTCCAATGGTCACCGTCTGATAAAAATTAAATAACCATAAAATAATGAAATTAAGATGAATAAAGCTGTAATATATGAGTTAATGTTGTAAAATAAAACCACAAGTAAGAATGGAAAAATAAAGAAGAAAAATACCTAAGCTTGAGTAGAGCAGGATTGCAGTAACGGAATTAAAAAATTAAGCAGAGATACCTCGGCGATGCAATTAGGGCAGATTGTTTTTACCTATTTTATCAATTGTATAACATCTCTATATAGCAAGATTTATTATTGCTAAATCTATAAATGAGAGCACAGAGAGGGAAATGAGAGCAACTGTGGGTGTTTAGAAAATGTGTTCTTGGTGGGTGTTCTTGGTGGGTGTTCTCGACACAGGTGAGGGTGAGAGATGATTTTTGATGTTTTTTATTTTTTGTTTTTTGTTTTTTTTATGTTTTTTGTTTTATTTTTAATTTAAAGAGGGGGAAGATGTGTGTTAAAAGAGGGGGAAGAATTTTGTTAAGGCAAAAAACTGGGGGGAAAACATGGAGGGAATAAATTATTTGGCTAAGGGGGGAAAATGGGGAAGCCGCGCTGATTAATTTTTTTAAAACAGACATATAACATCAGTTGGGCTAAAACACTGATGTTTATAAAACCAAGAGACATCGGTTGTTTAAAACCGATGTATAAAACACCTTTTACATCGGCTCCAAAAGCAACCGATGTCTAAGAGGCGATGTCTATTCTACTTTTTCTAGTAGTGATGAGAGCCTCAAGTTTGACAATGTAGAGATGGTTAGTGATGACAGTGATGATGAAAGTGATCAAGAAACTACAACTAAGGAAAGTGCAGAAAAATCTACTACCATTGAAGCTAATAACTCAACATCCATCGAGTTACAAAATGCTTCATCCGTCGGTAGACAATCTGCATCATCCATCGAGAGACAATCAGCTTCATCCATCGGAACTCAAAATTCACTATCCATCGGGTCATCAAAAGATGCTGAAAGTCAAAATAGATCACTTGCAGAAAGTTCCCCTCTCTCAAATCATAGATTCACAAACTCAGGGGGAGTTGCTAATAATCAAAACTCAATTATACATCAAGAAAACAATGAGGCCTCTTCATCTAGAGCTAATCTACCTCAACAAAGAAAATGGACAAAGGATCACCCCTTTGAGCTCATCATTGGTGATGTATCTTCTAGAGTTCAAACAAGGAGAGCAACTCAAGAAGAATGTTTATATAACAGCTTCCTATCCAAGGAAGAACCAAAGAAGGTAGAAGAAGCTTTGTTGGATCCTGATTGGATTTTAGCTATGCAGAAGGAGCTAAACCAATTTGAAAGGAACAATATTTGGAAGCTAATACCCAAGCCTAAAGGAAAGACTCCAATAGACACCAAATGGGTATTCAAAAACAAGATGGATGAAAATGGCATAGTAGTTAGGAACAAAGCTAGATTGGTTGCTAAAGGCTAATGTCAACAAGAAGGAATAGATTTTGATGAAGCATTTTCTCCTGTTGCAAGACTTGAAGCCATCAGAATCTTCTTAGCCTATGCAGCCCATGCCAATTTTAAGGTCTATCAAATGGATGTCAAGAGTGCCTTTCTAAATGGAGATTTGGAGGAGGAAGTTTATGTCAGTCAGCCTCCTGGTTTTGAAGATCCAAATCTACCTAATCATGTATACTATCTTTTGAAAGCACTCTATGGATTGAAGTAAGCACCTAGAGCTTGGTATGACACTTTGTCAAAGTTTCTTTTAGAGAATCACTTCACTAGAGGTACTGTAGACAAAACATTATTCTTTAGAAATATTAATGGCTCTAGCATACTTGTTCAAATTTATGTAGATGATATTATTTTTGGCTCTACAGATGAAAAACTTTGCAAAAAGTTTGCCAAATTGATGCAAAGTAAGTATGAAATGAGCATGATGGGATAACTAACTTACTTTCTTGGTTTGCAAGTTAAGAAAGTTAGTGATGGAATATTCATTAGTCAAACTAAATACATTTATGATCTTTTAAAGAAGTTTGAACTAATGGATTGCACATCTGCAAAAACTCCCATGGACACTGCAACTAAACTTGAATTAAACACTAGTGAAAAGTTTGTGGATATTTCAAGTTACAGAGGCATGGTTGGCTCACTTCTATACTTAACAGCTAGTAGGCCATGTATAATATTTTCTACATGTCTCTGTGTTAGATTTGAGGCTGATCCTAGAGAATCTCATTTAATTGCTATTAAGAGAATTTTCAGATATCTCAAAGGTACACCAAAACTTGGCATTTGGTACCCTAGAGATTCTGGTTTTGATCTAAGTGGTTATTCAGATGCAGATTATGCAGGTTATAGAATTGATAGAAAGAGTACTACAAGAACCTGTCAATTTCTAGGAAACAAGCTTGTGTCCTGGTTCAGTAAAAAGCAAAATTCAGTTTCAACTTCTATAGCAGAAGCTAAATATATTGCTGCTGGCAATTGCTGTGCATAGATTTTGTGGATGAAAAACCAATTGCTAGACTATGGTCTGCAAGTGGAAAGAATTCCTATTTTCTGTGATAACACAAGTACAATTGCCATTACTGAGAATCCAGTACAGCAATCAAGAACAAAGCACATAGACATCAAATACCACTTCATAAAGGAACATGTAATGAATGGTACTATGGAACTACATTTTGTTCCAAGTGAAAAAAAGCTTGCAGATATATTTACCAAACCATTGGATGAATCCACCTTTTCAAGGTTGGTAAGTGAGTTAGGTATGCTTAATTACTCTTGAATCTTTTTAGATATTTTGCAAGTTGTAATGCAACCAGAAATTTAATTGATTTTTCAGTCTTGGATGAAATTTTGGCTAAGTCAAAATTTACATCCCGATGGATGATCATTATCCATCGAGTTCGATCATCCGTCGATATATAATTTGTTAATAAAATTAATTATTTTTCTGGAATATTTTATATCTCGACGGATAACTGATTTATCCTCATCCGTCGAATTGTCTCATTCTTAGCCATTGATTTTCTGAACATTATCCATCGAGTATACTTATAGTTTGTAAGCATAACACGACGGATAAGTGATGGAATTTTTACAGTTTATTTATTTTAAACGACTATTTTGGGCAATTTTCATTGGTTACTTTATTTTACTTTATTACTTTTGACAATTATTTTTTGAGATAGTATAAAAGCAAAATTCATTTTCATTTCTTTTCTTTTATCATTCTCAATTCATCTGCTCTAACTTCTTTCTGTCTCAAAAGCAATTACCCTCTTTCTCTCTGCAATTTTTACTCTCTAACAATGGCACCAGTCGTCAAAATCATGTCTCAAACTAGCTTCATCTATGAGAAGAACAACTTCACGGCTTTAGTAGACAAGGAGATTCAACAGTCTGGCGACTACCACAAAATGATGGATTTTGTGCAAGGTTGTAAGCTCAAATATGCCATGCTGGAGTCTTCTACTATCTACTGTGAGGTTGTGGAGGAAATATGGACGACTGCAGTGTACAACTCAACTGACAAGACCATCACTTTCACTATTAAAGGTAAGGAATTCTGTGTTAATAGTGACATTGTTAAAGCATGCTTTAAGATTCCTGATAATACTATCACTAAACATACAAACATTGATATTATTAACATGTTAAACTCCATGGGTTATGCACTTACCATCTCTAAATTAAGTGAAATTAGGAGATTGGGTCTTAGGAAAGAATAGAGTTATCTGTGTGATGTAGTTACTAAATATTTTCTGGTAAAATTAGCAACTTTGATTATGTTAATATCTCCATGCTCAACATGCTTTACATGCTAGGGGAGTATGAAGGTGGGAAAGACAGGTGAGGGACAGGGTGAAAATCAAAGAAGCCCTAAGGATAAGGATGGTGAGCATAGTGTACCCAAACCAAGCCACACCATAGTTTCCCAACAAATAATGGCTGTTAATAAGGATAAAAGCTCAATTCTAGTTTCATCCTCCCAAAAGGATGTAACTATTAAAACAAGCTCTCAACCAGGAGCACAGAACAAAAGGGGTAGGGACACAAGTTCACCATAAACCTACAAAAGAAAGAAGAAATCCAAAATCCTTGGGGATGCACAGGGTACACACACAGTGCAAACTGGAGCTAAAGACCCAGTCACTGCACCATCTCAAAGTCAAATTGATGTGGCTCCAACAAATGTGGAGTCACAGCCAAAATCTGTACAAATTGAAACACCTCAAACACCAAATTCTCCCACCCAATCTTTGGATGTTGACATGATTCAAACATCACAACCATATTATCCATCTTTAACTCTGTTGGAGAAGCCAAAAATCAATGCAAGTGAGCATCATCTTCTAGATGATTTGTTGGCTCACTTGCCATTTCTTTCTGAGACTGTTGAGACATCTGTGCCAAAATTTTCATCAATCTGCACAGAGTCCATAATAGTTTCCACTCTAAACTCATTCATTTCTACTCACTCGATGGATATTGTTCATCCGTCGGATAGTCAAATTACTATCCCGATGGATATTTCTCATCCGTCGGGTGTCTCTGCACAACTCCAAAGCTCAATTATAGTCACAAGTGTAGATGACTTAGTAATTGTGCAATCACTATTAGGATTAAGGGAAGGTAGTGACATGAGTGAGAGTAGGGTTACTCCCAGGAAAAAGGAGAGAAAAAGAGTGATCCAATGCAGTCCATTTCTTCAGGACTGGTAAAAGTGAGTCTGAGGAGTCTCACCTTAGATGGTGAAGGTGAGGGTGTGAGGGTGGGGAGCCAAGGTGAGACCTTGATGCAAGAAAAGAGACATAATGAGAGAAATGTAGGTACTGGAGATATAAGGGTGGATGTCATTATAAGCGAGTTAATGAATGTCCAGGATGCAGACAAGGAGGGACTATCTCAGCAAACTCAAGCTGTTATAGATTCCACCTCCTTAGATGCTAAGACATTTACTCACCCTGTTCCAGCCTATCAACTTCTAGCTGGACAGGGCAATGACAATGCAGAAAGGATGCTAAACTTGGTGCACACCACACAGTCCATACAAAGAGCTAAGGATGCCATCACAACTTTGCCTTTAACAGCTGGTGATGTTGATTATGAGACTGGTGGTTCAGAAGAATTCTTTGGAGGTAAGGGTAGAGATAGTGAAGATGAGCCATTGGACATAGGGGAGAAGTAGGCCCTAGTTCAAGATCAGGCATGCCATCTTGGGCATTTTTAAAGCAGTGTGATGAACACTATTTCAAGACAACACTCATCCAACTTATCAACCAAACATAGTTTGCACTTCAATCATCCACAAATGCTAGCACCAAGAAACTTCTGCAAGCACATCTTGCATCTCTCCAACTACCACAAATATCAGGCTACCAACAAAGTCAAAATGTCTCCCTCATCAAAAATGAAGTTGATCAACTTAAGAAAGACATTTCTGACAAGTTGGAAGCTAGACTTCCAGAGACAACAATGATAGAAATCAAAAGACAGCTCAGGAAAAACTCTGATCTTACAACCAAGGTGGATTCCTAGGACAAAAGGATGACTGCTATGGAAGCTTCTCTTACAACAATCCATCTACACCAAGCACAACAAACAAACTTGCTTCAGGTACTGGTGGCTGCACAGACCTCCTCCTCTACTCAGCTTGATGATAACAAAAAGGGGGAGAAAGAGAGCTCTAGGAGTGAGGGGGAGCAAAAAGTGCTCAACATTCAAGTGAGTAAAGCAATTGTGCCAACAATTGCTTTCACAAAGCCACCAGCTATTGATCTAATTAATGAAACAACAGCCACTTTGAGAGCAGATGAGAAGAAGCAGTTTAGTATAATAAACTGAGAGAAAATTGATGAGGATATTCAAAAGAAATTTGGTCTAGCAAAGAAGACAGAAAAATCAGCCATTCATCACTCTCAAGTCAGGCAAATTTCTATGAATGAAATGAGCATGAACTATCTGGAAAGAGGCCAGAAATCCTGCATCAAGTCTCCAAAGGCAGATCTAATCATGAAGCCAAAGGTGAACTACCCAAAATCTTCACTAAAGAATCCCTTGGATACAGTGTATGAGACACCAAAGCCTGATGAGAAGAAACTGTTGTCAAGATCTATTGCATTCTACAAGGATCCAGCTGATTTAGCATTGAAAAAGAGAATTGCCAAAGTTTTCAAAAATGGTAAGGAAATTTGTGTGGTGGCTGGACACCCTCAATTTGCTGAAGCAAAAAGAGAAGAAAAGGCAAGTTTGAAGTAAGAAAAGAAGCAAGCTGCTCTGGATGCTAAAAAGTTCAAACAAAAGAAGGAGCAAGCTGCTAACTTGGCCAAGTTGCAAGCTGTGAAACCCCTACAACAAATTCCTAAACAACCATCTGAAATCACTAGATCTAAGGATCTGAAAATGCAAGAAGAATCACAGCAGAAAAGAAGGTTTATATACAAACTTCACTCCAAGAGAAAAGTGAACTTTGATGAAGAAGGATTGGAAGATTAGTTTCCAAAAAAGTCTACTTCTACAACAACTCAAACATCCATGCCCTCTGTGGCACATGAAGAATTCAAGATAGATCCATCCAAGAATTTCCAAGGTGAACCTATCATTCTAAAGGATGAGCCAATAGACTGGGATAGTCCTACCAATTCCTGAACTTAATCTACCTCATTTCATGAAGCCAAAGAAGACAAAGACCAGAGCAGTCAAGAAGGTGAAGCCCTCAACTCTCATATCCAAGTCCCTAACCAAAGCTCAAACCAAGGTCAACAAGGGAGATATCATGTACATCTGTGACATCAAGGAATTCTCTGAGCTAAACCTCTATCTGGATGAACTGGAAGAAGTTAGAGGGATTGATGCTTACAGGAATCTACCTGAAAGGTTAGTATTCTAGTACAAGGGAGGAAAAGAGATACAATGGCCACTTCACAGGATTCTTCAAGAGAGCCAATCTGTACTAATAAAAGTTTACTCATCCTTCAAAAAGAACTTTGGATTCAATGTGACAGCTAGAAGATTAGTTCTAAAGAAGATTGAAGAACTGAGGAGTATTAGAGCCAAAGATGCACTCCCAAAGACTTTAACTATTCCTTATACAGGGAATAGAGTGCATCTAAGGCCCTACTGGATAATGGAATTCATAGATGATAAGGGAGTTAGAAGATTCTTCAGATTAGAAGACCAGTTGAGCATCTCTAGCAATGAGACTCTTCTAGAAATGCAAGAAATGTTAGATCTCTCAGAATCTGATGAACTTGAATTCCACTGACAACTCAAAAATCATATTAAAGAAAACAACAGGAAGCTTGGGAAGAAATCCAGACAATCAAGGAAATAGATCAATCTGCTCAGACTAGAGGAGCACCCTCAAAATGATTGTGAGTAAATCTTTGTACACTTTGTCTTGTAAATTTTTCAGTAACTAATGCGGCACTTTTTAGTTCTATCTACTACTTTTTAAATATGTATTCTTAGAGTGTTTTGTTATCATCAAGTTTTTCTTAATTTATGGCTACAATTCTAGTAGACATAAATTGGGGGAGATTATTGAGAATATGTTGTGAACTTGATGATTTCATTAACAAAACACTTTAGTAGATTCAATTTAGTGAAAAATGTAGCACTCGACGGATAATCAAATATAGTCCCGACGGATGACTCAATATAGTCCCGACGGATGATGATTTGACATCCATCGAGTGAGTAGCTTATGTAACAATAAGTCATGTAGCACATTTCTGCAAACACCTTTGTATAGACTCTGTAGTAGCATATAAGTCATGTTGACTTTAACTAGATATGCAGAGTAGGTTGATTAATTATAAATATAAGATGTCTTACAATTCTGCATAAGTGAAATGAAGTCAAGTGTCAAATAGCTACCCGACGGATGATCAACAAAGCTACCGACGGATGATCAACAAGGCAACCCGACGGATGATCAATTCAAACATCTGTTAACAGTGACAACACAGTCACATGCGTCGAGTGTTTGCAAAAGGAATGTGGCAGCCTATTGAGCTGGGTTTTTGAGAACAAAGAAGCATTACCATTTCCATGCTATTATGAAGATATTCAAAGATACTGGAAGTGAAGCAACATGGTATTAGACTTGATAAGTTTTATTTTATTATCTTGTCTTATTACTATGTAATCTTGGTGATATATAAACTAAGAGTAGCAAGTAGAACAATTATAAGACTAAGAAAATACATTCTCAGAGAAACAATTGTAAGATGTATCATGTAGCATTTCTCTGTAAGTTTAGTTGTTCATATTTGTAAGCAGCTGTGAGCTATTCAAGCTTCAGATGGTTCTCTTGATATATATATATATATATATCTGGTGGATACATTCAAATCCACCAGAAAGTTTTTAAAGACCTGTGTTTTTAATTACTTGTGTTTTGATTTATCTAACTCTTCATTCCGCACTTTGCAAATCAAACACTTATATATTATTAAGTTAGAACCATTTTTCTTTAATCTTAAAAAGTAGCCAGAATTACATTCAACCCCCCCCTTCTGTAATTCTTGTTGTATTGTTAAGGACTAACATAGTTATACAATGAAACTCTGGGAATGAGCTATTAGGTGTAGGCTTAAAAGAATTATTAACATTTCAGCGAACTAATTTAATTTTATGCCTAGAATAAGGTCAACGATTGAGGCGGTTTATCTTATCCGTTGTTTCATGGAGAAATATCGAGAGCGTCATAAGGAACTTCATATAGTGTTTATAGATTTTGAAAAAACTTATGATATTGCACCACATATAGTCACATATGGATGTTTAGAAGCTCAAGGAGCTTTGTCTTTGTATATACGTATAGTACATGATAGATATTTAGAGATAGGAACATGTATTCGGACACCATTAGGAGATACTCAGAATTTTCCAGTTGAAGCATGACTTCTTCAGGGGTCGGTGTTAAGTTCCTTGCTTTTCATTATTGTTTTGAATGTGATTACATGTGACATTCAAGTTCCTGTGACTTAGTGTATGCTTTTTGCTGACGATATTCTGTTAATAGCCGAGTTTAGGGGCGAGTTTAATACAAACTTAGAATGGGGGCTTGCAATTTTTAAGTCTAAGGGATTCTGTTGAGCTATTCTCAGGCTGAGTACCTTTGGGCTAAATTTAATGAGGAGAATCATGCAGATGATATTTCCGTCTATATTGCTGACGACTGTTGTTAGGTCCTTAATACAACTGTAGAGGGGGGTGAATACAGTTTATGTGAAACAGCCCGCACTTCCGGACCATTAAATCTAAATCAAAACTAATACAAAATACAATTTACTAATACGAAATTCTATTACAAAGGTGTCTATTACAAACGCGCAGCTAACGGAAGTCCAAAATCAATCTACTCCAGCACTAAGTCCTCGAACTCCAATGCTAACCAACTCGAATCTTAGACAAAACCTGAAATATTAAAAGAATGAGCGGCGAAGCCCAGCAAGCAACTACCATTTGACGGCTCAAAATAATATTTTAAATCTTTTTCAAAAACAGAATTTAAACATGCTTGACACATAACACAGATCACACAAAATCACACATATATTCGATAACAAGGTGAACAAAGATGCACACGATATAATCAATAATCATAATCAAACATATTTTATAATCCACATAATCAAAATTCTTAATCAATCAATAAATCTTAATAACAAATTCTTATCTTTAGTCCCACAGTCCTAAATCACACCTTATGCCACACTTTGCCAGTGACCGGCATCTTATACTTTATGCCACACTTCCCAAGTGACCGGATTCTAATTCTTATTTGATGGGGGGCTAGTCTACGTCCCTCGTCAAGTGCAACCAAAGCTTGACAAGGTATCGATGTGTTCAGGAACGTACGCAAACTAGTTCTAAGTTCTAATTATCACACTGTCTAGTGATCGGATTCTAATTCTTATACGTGATTAAGACTGAGGATTTATTTGAATTCGTTTCTTATCAATCACATATTAATTTCATACATACGACAATCAAAACAAATATTTGAGCACATGAATCAAACAATATAAGATATATTACACAATAATACGGAGCAATAAAGATTCACTTGCGTAATCAAACAGATAATTCAAGTTTCAAAATATACGGAACAACGAATAATCACTTACAGAACATGTAAGCAACAAATAATACAGAGCAACGAAAGTTACTTGCCTCAATCACGCAAACAGATAATTCACATTAGAATACACAATCAATCCTTAGCAACCCATCAAAAACGAAACATCTAAAATCTCGATCTTCTCCATGACTCTAATTCTGATCAGATTCTTATTGAGCCTTTTTGACCATTTAAACGATGTTTTTTTGGAAAATACAAAGCACGAAAGTTGTAGAGAACGATAAGATCTTTCCAAAAAGTCCAGAATCACTGAATTCCGACTCACGATGAATTTACTACGAATTTTACAAGACTGCTGATTTATGAAGAAAAGCCCCTACGAATTTTGATATTAAAAACGATGAAAATGTATAGGATGTATTTATAAAGATATAAAACCCTATTTCTTAACCTACAAGTTATCCATATTAGAATCTGATCCAAATTTTAGGTCCAATAGTCTAACCCAATTTTAAATCCTAGTCCTTATCTAATTTTAATCATTTTTATTCTATTATTCTTTTATTAATCGAATTCTAAAAAAATTACGGGATATTACATACTACCCTCCCTAAAAAGAATTTGGTCCCCAAATTCACAACAATCTTAAAGTTCGTGACACATCTACCCCCGATCTACCAAAGGTCAAACTATGGTCCACAAGATCGAATCCTAGGGAATGTACTAGTCCCACACCTAACACATTGATACCAACTGTAACAGCCCGCACTTCCAGACCATTAAATCTAAATCAAAACTAATACAAAATACAATTTACTAATACGAAATTCTATTACAAAGGTGTCTATTATAAACGCGCAGCTAACGGAAGTCCAAAATCAATCTACTCCAACACTAAGTCCTCGAACTCCAATGCTAACCAACTCGAATCTTAGACAAAACCTGAAATATTAAAAGAATGAGCGGCAAAGCCCAGCAAGCAACTACCGTTTGACGGCTCAAAATAATATTTTAAATCTTTTTCGAAAACAGAATTTAAACATGCTTGACACATAACACAGATCACACAAAATCACACATATATTCGATAACAAGGTGAACAAAGATGTTCACGATATAATCAATAATCATAATCAAACACATTCTATAATCCACATAATCAAAATTCTTAATCAATCAATAAATCTTAATAACAAATTCTTATCTTTAGTCCCACAGTCCTAAATCACACTTTATGCCATACTTTGCCAGTGACCGACATCTTATACTTTATGCCACACTTCCCAAGTGACCGGGTTCTAATTCTTATTCGATGGGGGGCTAGTTCACGTCCCTCGTTAAGTGCAACCAAAGCTTGACAAGGTATCGATGTGTTCCAGAACGTGCGCAAACTAGTTCTAAGTTCTAATTATCACACTGTCCAGTGATCGAATTCTAATTCTTATACGTGATTAAGACTGGGGATTTATTTGAATTCGTTTCTTATCAATCACATATTAATTTTATACGTACGACAATCAAAACAAATATTTGAGCACATGAATGAAACAATATAAGCAACATTACACAATAATACGGAGCAATAAAGATTCACTTGCGTAATCAAACAGATAATTCAAGTTTCAAAATATACGGAACAACGAATAATCACTTACAGAACACGTAAGCAACAAATAATACAGAGCAACGAAAGTTACTTGCCTCAATCACGCAAACAGATAATTCATATTAGAATACACAATCAATCCTTAGCAACCCATCAAAAATGAAACATCTAAAATCTCGATCTTCTCCATGACTCTAATTCTGATCAGATCCTTGTTGAGCCTTTTTGACCCTTTAAACGATGTTTTCTTGGAAAACACAAAGCACTAAAGTTGTAGAGAACGAAAAGATCTTTCCGAAAAGTCCAGAATCACTGAATTCCGATTCACGATGAATTTACTACGAATTTTACAAGACTGCTGATTTATGAAGAAAAGCCCCTACGAATTTTGATATTAAAAACGAGGAAAACGAATAGGATGTATTTATAAAGATATAAAACCCTATATCTTAACCTACAAGTTATCCATATTAGAATCTGATCCAAATTTTAGGCCCAATAGTCTAACCCAATTTTAAATCCTAGTCCTTATCTAATTTTAATCCTTTTTATTCTATTATTCTTTTATTAATCGAATTCTAAAAAAATTACGGGATATTACATTATGCAAATGAATCAAATTAAGCACTCAACAGGATAAACAATTTTGTTTTGGATAATTAAAACTGATTACAAACTAATTTCTCAAAGGATGAACAAATATCCTTGAGAGCTGCTAGGTTACACAAAAGTTATATCACTACGCGACACATAAAGTGTTAACCTAATATGTGCTTATATACTGCACAACTACATAATCAAATATGGAATCCTATTTTATTACAACAAGGAATCATAAAATATAACATTATTTTGATTTCTACTATAAGTGAAGTCCTTCACCGACTTGAATTATGTAAATCCTTTCCATCTTTGATATCTTCTGACTTTTAGCTTAAGTGACTAAATACTGATATTAATTACTGATTAACAAATGCTGATGACATGCTGATGACGTCACCTTCTGCTAAACTCTGATATCAAATACTGATAATAAACTCTGATAGAAGCTGATATTATCAATTTCTTCTAGCAATCTCCCCCAACTTGTGCATTATAAAAATATGTACAAGTTTTAAATTGATGATGCCAAAACTATCTAAATGCAGAAATATAAATTAATAACTATCTTACAGTCAGTGTTTCTAAACTTTATCTTTAGTCTTGAACTTCAGTACAATCTGTGGCTTCATCAAGGAGTTTCCTGAGTAGTTGTCCTTCAAGAACATTCACATACATTTCTATTATCTATTTGATATCCTTGAACTCCTCTGTTGACTCATCATTCTGATAAATAGCAGCTCTGAGGTCATGTAGATTTGATTCTCCAAGTGCCAAATCATCCAGTTCCAGAAATCCAATTTTCTTTCCATCAGGATTGAAAGTAAGAACTTCTCTTCCTAAAGACTTAACCAGTTTGGCTCCTCCAGTAGGCATATCAACAGTATGTCCAGATTCATGAATGCACATTGGAACATAATTGGACTTTTATGTCATTCCTCTCTACTTCATGTGTACTAAGTTCTTCAAAAATTCAGACCATCTAGCAGTTTAGAGTTGGTTACCTTGAGTGAAGTAGTGATGAATTCCAACTCCTACCATGGTTTATTCTTAAAATTCTCTTGAGTGAGCCTCAACCTTCTTCCAGATTCCAGAAAATAGATCAGCTTTTGACCAACTAGATCATTTACAATCTGTACTGATTTAATTTTCTTCAAACCTTCAAGATTTATATTATCACCAATTTATGTAGGTCTGCTACACCTTTTGTAGGTCTGCTACCAAGAATATCTTCATAAGGTAACACAACATTAGTATTTGATAATTTTAAAGATTTGTATTCTTCCTCCAAATGTCTAAACTATTCCATATCAACTCCATGATTTTCTCTTTCAAATATTCTTCTACTCACCTTAGAATCAAATGCTTAAATCTTTTGATCCTTGTAGAATAAAGTTGTTTTCTTTCCTTTTATCTTTAGTGTTTGCAAATACTATTTTGCTTCAACACCGACTTCTATCCCTTGGTCTTCATCAACATTTGTGACTTTCAGAGTTTGTGATTTATTCACAGTCATAGTCAGTTCCCTACTCTGCACAGTCTTTGAGACTTGCCTTCCATATCTCCTCCTTTCTCCACCTGGTCTAGATTGACTAGTAGTTTTAGATGTACCACTAGAACCAATCAGTTCTCCACCTTGTTTCTTCAAGACCAACTCCTTCTTTTTACCATCACCACCAGGACCATCCTTGTCATCAACATCTTTCAACTGGAGCTGCTTGCATTTAGATTTCAAAACTTTCTCCCCCTTTTTGGCATCATCACCAAGTAGGAGCGAAACAATGAGATCCATAGACTACAGTACCTCATCCAATTGACTAGATATTTTAGATTGAGTAGCTTCCAAATTAACTTGGTTGGCTTCCATTTTGTCCTATCTAGCAAGGATTCGTGCTAGTTGCTTTTGGATCTCCTTGGTTGTGGTCAGCTTGGTTTCAAGAAAAGATTCCTTGATTTTATCAATTTGAGTATTAGCTTGAGACTGAGTATGCAGAACTGATTTGATCAATAGTGTAAAAGCCTTGAGATGTATCAGAATCTCAGGATTTGCAATACTCAACCGTGGTCTCTTCATATTTTGAGAAGCATTAGCAACAAAGATAGGATAAGAAACATCATTCTAGTTAGAATTCCATTATGCATCAGAAAACTTTATACTGTTCTTAGCATTAAGCTCAACTAATCTCTTTTACTTTTCATGTTTAGGCATGTTTTTAGGAAAGAAAAGCTCATCAAGATCATCATCAGGATCTAAAATTACATTAACATTTTCTCCATCATTAGATTCACTTCCATGTACAAATTCCCCATCAACAACTGGCTCCTGAATGAGCTGAGCTACTTCATCTCCAACATCAGTATTTAGCAAATCATCAGGTATTGGAGCTGTGTGAGAATCAGCTGCTTTAGAAACTGCCATGTTAGGTCACATACACACTGTAGAGGGGGTGAATACAGTGTATTATACAATCAAATCAAACTTTAATAACTCAAGTAACAGAAAACAAACTTTATTGAAACAATAAACTCTGTTACAGTATGGAACTGTTACCTCTCAGTGATGAACAAATATCACGAAAGCTGCTAGGGTTACAATGAATAAACTTCTCGAATATGATAACACTTATAGTGTAAACCCTATGTCTGTGTTTATATACTACACAGTTACAAGATAATCGCTAATTGATATGGAATATAATTCTGCTTCCTAAAATATATCAATCAGATATCTTTTCTTCCAAGTATTCTATTCTTCATAGAATTCCTTCTTCATGCATATCTCTTCTTATGTTTGTCTCGATCTTCTTTCCTTTAATCAGCTGCTGTCCTTAACTGAATGTCCTTCAGTACTTAAGTTCTGATATCCATCTTCTGATGATTATCTCCTGATAATATAAGTACTGATATCCTTAAGTCCTGACTTCCAGTAAGTACTGATTTATCCTGTTTAAGTAAGATCTGAAAACTAAACATAAATCATATTAGCCATGATATTATCAAATATATCTAACAATCTCCCCCAACTTGTAAATTAGCATAATATACAAGTTTAACAGATATTTGATGATGTCAAAAACATTAAATATAAATGCATGAAAATTAGACTAGATAACTACAACTTACAGTCCTTAAAGCTTTACCAGTCTTTAACTTCTGATAACAACTTCAGTCTGTATTCATATCAGAATTTAAGCAGTTATAGATCTTGACTTGGCTTCATCTTCTGATCTCTCTGATGTCAGGAGTTGTTCTGAGATAGTTCTTCAACAAACATCTCTCAGCATATCTGAGTTCATCAATCATCCTCCTTTTAGCATTTTTAAGTTCTGCATTATCTTCACCAATTTGAAACATTGCAGCCCTAAGATCATTAATTCTAGCTTTTCTTATATCCTGATCCAGTCTGATCAAATATGCCTTATCAGACTCAAGATTGAATTCCACAGCCCTGTAACCCAGAAAGGTAGTTATAATCTTAGCAGTGTTGGGCTTCATTTCAACTATATCACCCTTGTGATCTCTGTACTTTGGAAGATATGTGCTGTCAGACTTAATAAAATAAAGCCTTTTCTGTCTCTGAATCTGATTCTTCAAATAGTTTGCAACACTTTCTGTTATTTTGTCATTCACTTGAAGTAAGAATAATACATGCTCCAGTTCTTCAAAATACTTCAATGGAATGGCATTTTCCCTTATATGATAAACCCTACCATCTGTCATGAAGTACAACAAGATGTGTTCTTTCAAGTAGGTATGGTAAACCATTTGTACAGATTCCAGTTGATTCAATCTCTCAGGAGTTGCTCCAATACCTGGTTCACTTAAGGAAGTTGGATCATTGGTAGTGTTTTGTATTCTTCTTTCATCAGCACTTCCCAATCCAGTTTTATCTCTTGCTTCCTTTCCAGTAACCACTCTTGCTTCAAAACCACTTGCAGCAGTCTTCAAAGGTTGAGTCTGTTTTGCTTTAGTGAATCCCGGTAGGAGTGTCTTTGATTTATCTTCTGATATCAAGTTAACTTGAGCTATGTCAGAGGTTACTTGCTTCTTTGAAATATCAGAACTTACTATCTCTTGACTCTGAAAAACTTGAGCCATGTCAGAGGTTGTCTTAAAAACTTTTCTTGAAGTCAGAGCAAGATCATCATCTTCATCAGTAATTTCTTCATTCACAGGAGGCACATAAACCTTGATAGGTTCACCAACTTTCTCTTTGCCCTTGGACCTTGGATCTATCTGCGGTTATGATTTAACCATGGTTGCTTCAGTATTTGTCCTTTCTTTTATCACAATGCCTTTGAGTTTTAGAAGTTTCTTTTTACCAGAAGCTTCAAATTTAGACTTGACTTTTTCTGATTTAAGTCTGGCTTCTTCTTCCATTAAACTCTCCAAGTCCATTCCTGGATTTTCTTGAAGAAACAACTGTCTTGACATTTCTTCATCAAGATCTAAAAGTTCATCAGAACTTATCCTTTTACCAGTAGGAAAACTAATTCTTTTGTCAGCATCAGAACTTGTCCTGTGACTTGTGATTTCAACTTTTCTTGATGAGAAACCTCTACCTTGACTATGACCTTTACCCATTCCAGAGTTTCCATGGTCATCTTTTTCATCATCCTTCCCCTTCAGTGTCTTATCAGTTTTGCATTTGGACTTAATTACTTTCTCCCCCTTTTTGGCATTAGAAGGTAAGAGAAGAGAGACAAGTAATTCCTCTGAGGCTTGGATTTCATTCAGTTGAGATTGCTGAGAAGCTTGATTTTTCAGAATATCATCAATCTGAGCTTGTTGTTTCTCTTGAGTCTTCTCAATATAAGCAACTCTGTCAAAGGTAGGTTCGAAGAATTTTTTCTTATCAATCTTCTGAATTTGTTCTTGCTTAATTAATTCTTCCTGAATCTTATGTATCTCTGCATGAGTAGTTGAATGAAGTCCTTGTAGATTTTTAGTACTCAATGCAGTGACTCTAAGATGTGTTTTAAAATCATTAGTGATTAACATCTCATCAGTTTTTGTCAAGTGCTCAGCAAGATTCTTTGCAGATGGAACACAGGTAACTGAGTTCCATTCCTTAGTCCACTCCTGTCCTGCAGGAGTTTCACTCCAAGGCACTGGTGCTTCTCTGGTAATAAACTTCTTAACGAGTTCAGATTTAAGAATAGTTTGTTGAGGTGCATTTCCTGAAGGACCTGCTTCATCAGCATCTGAATTTGGAGCAGCATCACCAGTATCTCCAGCATTTGCAGCATCAGAACTTACAGAATCAGTATCTTCTGATAAAACAACAGTATGAGAAGCAATTGAGGCTTCAGCATCATCCTCTAATTGCTGATCTGGTTCCAAGTTCTGATCAACAGCCATATCCTGATGCTCACCTAAATTCTGATCATCATCATCTAGATGCAAAGAAGGTGTAGTAGATAATTCTGGAGATTGAGCAGCATCAGTAACAGGTGTTGTTGATGGATTAGTTGATGTTGGAGCTTCTAAGTAAAGCACTTCAGGCACAACCAAGTTCTGGATATCAATTTCAGCACTTGTACCTGGATCAACAGGAGATACAGTCTTGTGAACAGGAGACACAGATGATATGTTAGCCATTTCAGTAGCTACTTCATTAGTTGGAGTTAATGGAGAAGCAGGGGCTTGAGCAGATTCCTTTTCTTGTGAGATCAGAGATTCCTGATCTCCTTCCTTAGGTGCTGCTTCCTCATCATCTGAAACTGGCCTTTTTGCTCTCTATTTCTTGTATCTCTTTGAAGATGGGGATTCCTTGGGAGGTTCAACAGAAGTCATTCTTCTAAGCCTTTTGAGAAGCTTAGATTCCCCAATTCCAGAATCCTTCTAAGAAGAAACTTTCTCAGCTACTTTGACAACAGGTTCTGATGTAGAAACCTATTCCTCACTATCAGACTCATCTCTCAAAATAATCCTCCTTCTCTTCTGAGGTGTTTGAGGAACAATCTTTGTCCTCTTGGCTTGGAAGATGAAGGCTTCACAGTAGGTCCTGAGGATGAAGGTTGAGCTGTCTGTGAAGTTGAGAGATATGATTTGAGATATGTTCTGAGGGTAGGTTGAGTAGTATGAGTGGTATGTTCTGATGGTTACTGTGGTGTTTGGGAGGTGGTGGTTGGTTGGATATCAAAATAAACAGATCTATAGGTTTCAGGATCAGCATTTACCAAGATCTGTTTTACAGACTGAGGAATCTGTAAAGGTCTAACCACCTTTTTCTTAACATCAGCATTTACCAGGTCATTAAAGGCTCGTTTTGCAATTTTGAAAGGTGGAGTTAAGGTACTGGCAGGTTGGGGTTCATCAGCACAACAGAAACTATATATAAGCTGACAGAATCTAGCAAAGTAAACTACATTCCTATCCTCTATCATCCTATCCCCAATAAAACCTATCACAACATTTGCAAAATCGAAATGAGTTTGGTTAATGATAGCATACCCGATGTGCTGACTCATTATAGGGATGGCATCAAAGTTGGAACACTTATTCCCAAAAGCTTTAGTGATGCAGTCGAAGAAGAAGCTCCATTCCTTTCTGATATGAGCCCGTTTCAACTGTCCAAGCTTAGCCAAACTCTGCTCATACCCCAAACTGGCCATTAACTCTTGAAGAGCTGATTCCTCCGGGGTTGAAAAAGTACATCCTTCTGGTAAATGTAGGGCCTTGCGAATTGTACCAGAAGTTACCAGATGTGTAAAATCATCCACTTCGAAAACAATACTGGGAGTACCATTTGTACCACCAATATCAAAGTGCCCAGTTCGCCAAAATGTTAGAACTTGTTGGCTCGAAAAGGTTGATGGCTGGGTCAATGCATACCCAATTTCACTGTGTGCAAGAAGATCTTGCATAAAATGCAACTCAGACGGAGCTTCAGCATGATCAAGAATTGCAGCATAGTTATTTGGAACAAATTTAGCTCCATCAATGATCAAATCCTTAGGTGCCATGGGAATAATTGAGATTTAAGAGTGCCTGTTAGGTGTTTGATAAAATGTCTGTATGAAAAACCAACGTCAGGAGATGAAAGAGAGTAAAAGCAAATAGAGAGATAAAATGTAAAAGTGAATAAAAGATTAGAAAATCCTCTCTCTGTCTTACTTATACTTTTAAAAAAAAATATAATCGTTGGACACCTGTCAGACATGCAGTAATAATGAATAGTTAATGGGCACGGGAAAACAGTAATCATTACTTACCCACTTGCAGTTTTTCAAGGAAAAACCGTTCCACTTACCCAGTAATTCCATTAATCGAGGTAAATTAGTTTTAATTCAAAATTTAAACTGTTCCCACTTATTCAATTATTTTTCACTGCAACACCAATATTCTGAAAAAAAAATCGAGTGAGAATGACCATAATAAATCAAGGGAACAAGTACTGATATTGTAAGATCAGAACTTAATTTAAATCAAAATTGAAATGGTCATCAGAATATGGATATATCAGGATTTATCAGTGCATTTAAATTACAAACATCTCAGAGACAAAAACTTGCAAAAAGTAGAAATTCCATTAATATATTAAGAGAATACATTCATGAAATTTAAATTATATCAGAGCTTTACAAGATTGTCCTAAGCTTCTAAACCTAACATCAACAGCCTTTGTCCTAGCTCAAGAAGCAGGGCAAGGCTGACGATGAAGAAAAACAGGAAGAAGAAAATAAATTATTTCTTCTTCCTACTCTCGACAAACAGAATAGCGAGTCTGATGATTCGCTCTTGCTGGCGGAGAGCTTCCAGCCTTTCCTCCTCCAATCGCTCCAGATGGCGATGGTAGTCCATATAGAAGAACCAGAGGTGGGTGAGTACCTCCTGGGGAACTGAGTCCCATATCTCGTCAGGAATGGCAGTGACGTGCCATTCCTGCTGCCAGGCTTCACAGCTTAACTCCATGTTGAAGGTCTCATAGTTTAAAAATATATTGTAGTTAACCATGATGTTATATGAGGGAAAAGAGAGTAAGTGTTTGATGAAAGAATTGATGTATAGGCTGATGTGAAGTGTTCGTTTATATAGGCAAGAGAATGCCAGAAGACGCAAATAAATTTAATGCTAACAGGTAGAATTAATTCTACCTCGTCTCCCTAGACTTGGGAAGACGAAAAACAGTCATTGAAAGTGTAAGTCAGGGTTTAATGCGCACAAGTAACAAGTAAAAAAAATTACTGTGCATTACGTGTACCACTATCCCTAATGATATTGACTGTTAATATTCTACCCAAACATATTCTGATTTAAAATGAGACTGTTTTTAGATTTTATCCACAAATAAGTCAAGTAAAGGATCAGAGTTTAATATCAGAACTTAGACTTATATCAGAACTTAACAGTCATCAGAACATACTTTCTTAACTCGAAAAATGAATGCCTATCTTTGTAATTCCTCACACAAATTCTGATATAGATTCTACAGAACTTAATCATCAGAACGTTCAATCAGAACTTGTCCTCAGAATATATGCAATTTGATACATAAACTGTTCATCTAAAATAACATAGGTCACCACAGGAATTTTCATCATTTATATGGAGTGTTTATTGTGTGCATTAAGCTAAATATCAGACAAAGAGTAAAGTATGATTCACTTCAGTACATCTTAGAAATAAGGCATAACTAAAACTTTACTAAAAACCTGTCATTATTCTCAGTCCTACTATTGAATGAGTTCATACTTGAGTTCACCTCACTTGTTTTGTGCTAATTTTGTGCATCTTTTAAAATTCCATTGTACAGTGGCTTCTCAGTGTAAGTGAGTCACGACTGCTTATCAGAATTTATGCCATTATCAGAGTATTTCTCCAGTAATCATAGAGTGTGAAAAGTCACCAAGAAAATATTTTACTTTTCTGATGCATATTTACTTAATACCAGCAATGCACTTGGGTCGTCCCTTCCACATTTTTACTCTAGATCTCAAAGGAGTACCTGATCTTAATCCTTGATTCCTTTTCTTTTTCTTTTGATAAGTGAGGTTTATCAGCACTTAGTACATTCAACAGATTTACTAGCATCAGAACTTAACAGATGAGAATCATTATTATAGTTTGTGACTTAGTAATAAGATAGACAAAGTAAACTCAACTAAGCTCAATATCAGAATTTGCTTGTGTTAATAGATTTCCACAGAAATAATTACTTCTAACATGGGATCTTTAGTTTATTGAAGATTACTAGGTCAGCATCTAGCACATGTATCCTCATAGGATTGAATAGTTACATAAACAGTCATATCACTATCAGAGTTTAGAAAGTCACATCAGACAACATTCAGTACTTAAGCAATTTGCAATTAAGCACAGAATACACAAAGAGAGTAATTTCTGTAAATACTGATCAGAAAGTCTGATGCATCAGAACAAAACTAAGCAGATTTAGAGAAAGAACCTGAAACCATGCCAAGTTCATTTACTAATCTTGTAAAAGTAGCTTCACACAGTGGTTTTGTGAAGATATCTGCTAGTTGTTGATCTGTTGGAACAAAGTGCAATTCCACTGTACCTTCATCCATATGTTCCCTTATGAAGTGGTACCTGATACTGATGTGCTTGGTCATTAAGTGTTGAACTGGATTACCTGTCATAGCAATAGCACTTTGATTATCACAGTAAATAGGGATTTTGAAATATGTTAACCCATAATCCAGTAACTGATTCTTCATCCAAAGAATCTGTGCACAACAGCTTCCTGCAGCAATGTACTCTGCTTCTGCAGTTGATGTGGAAATTGACTTTTGTTTCTTGCTAAACCAAGAAACCAATCTGCCTCCAAGAAATTGGTAGCTTCCACTTGTGCTTTTCCTGTCAATTTTGCAACCTGCAAAATCTGCATCTGAGTAACCTATTAGTTTAAAATCTGATTCTCTGGGATACCACAATCCCAGATCAGTTGTTCCTTTAAGATACTTGAATATTCTTTTCACAGCTGTTAAGTGAGGTTCTCTTGGATCTGCTTGAAATCTTGCACAAAGACAGGTAACATACATGATATCAGGCCTACTAGCAGTTAGATAGAGTAGAGAGCCAATCATACCTCTGTAATCAGTAATATCTACTGATTTACCAGTATTTGTTATCCAGTTTTGTTGCAATGGCCATGGGAGTGGATGCACTTGAACAATCTTGCATTCCAAATTTCTTCAGCAAGTTTCTGGTGTACTTAGTTTGACAAATAAAAGTGCCTTCTTCATTCTGCTTGACTTGAAGGCCCAGAAAATAGCTAAGTTCCCCCATCATACTCATTTGATATCTTGACTGCATCAGTTTGGCAAACTTCTTGCAAAGTCTGTCATTTGTTGAACCAAAAAATGATATCATCAACATAAATCTGGACCAGAAGTAAGTCCTTTCCATGGTTGAGGTAGAACAGTGTTTTGTCTATAGTTCCTCTGTTAAATCCACTTTCCAGAAGAAACTGAGCAAAAGTCTCATACCATACTCTTGGAGCTTGCTTAAGTCCATAAAGTGCTTTATCAAGCCTGTAGACATAATCTGGATATTTGGAATCTACAAAGCCTGGAGGTTGTTCAACATATACTTCTTCCTCCAATTCTCCATTGAGAAAAACACTTTTTACATCCATTTGAAAGACAGTAAACTTTTTGTGAGCAGCATAAGCCAAAAATATCCTTATGGCTTCCAATCTAGCAACTGGTGTAAATGTTTCATCATAATCAATTTCCTCCTGTTGAGAATATCCTTTTGCAACCAGCCTTGCCTTATTCCTTGTAATTATGCCATCACTATCAGTTTTGTTTCTGAATACCCATTTTGTACCAACAACAGATCTGTTCTTTGGTCTTGGTACTAGGGTCCAGACTTTATTTCTTTCAAATTCATTTAACTCTTCCTGCATTGCTTGCACCCAATCGGCATCTTGAAGAGCTTCTTCCACTTTCTTTGGCTCAGTCTGAGAAAGAAAATAATTGTAAAGACATTCATTTGAAGTACCTGTTCTAGTTCTGACACCTGTATCAGGATTTCCAATTATCAAATCAGGTGTATGTGTTTTAGTCCACTTCCTCGCAGATGGAAGGTTTTCTCTAGAACTGGATGCTCCCCCATGATCCATGCTGTCTTCATTTTTATTTTCTGATCCTCCCCCTGAAACTATGCTCTCTGAGTTGGATTCTTCAGAATTTAGATTTTCAGACCTATCAGAATTTGGCTTATCAGAACTTGACGAATCAGAACTTGAAGAGCCAGATGTATGTTCTGATGCTTCTTGAGATGTGGTAAGATCTTGAGTATGCTCCCCTTGAATAGGTGCATCTTCCTTTGGCGTAGTCACCACAGTTTTAATAACATCAGAGTTTAATTCATCAGAGTTTGCAGTATGAGGACTTAGATTGTCAGGATTATCAGTATCAGAATTTGAATCTTCATTTTCAAATCTCAGCTGATCATGATCAATAAAATCTTCAAGTCCAGTAATCTTCTTGTCATCAAAAGAGATATTGATAGATTCCATGACCACTCTTGTTCTCAAGTTATAGACTCTGAAGGCTTTTGTGGAAAGTGGATATCCAACAAAAATTCCTTCATCAGCTTTTAAATCAAATTTAGATAGCTGTTCAGGATGAGTCTTAAGAACAAAACACTTGCATCCAAATACATGAAAATACTTCAGATTTGGCTTCTTTTTCTTCACCATCTCATATGGTGTCTTTCCTTGCTTGTTGATGAGTGTTGCATTCTGAGTAAAACAAGCAGTCTACACAGCTTCAGCCCAGAAATAGGTTGGAAGCTTTGCTTCATCAAGCATTATACGTGCAACTTCAATGAGAGTTCTATTCTTCCTTTCAACAACTCCATTTTGCTGTGGAGTTTCAGCAGCAGAAAATTCCTGCTTGATTCCATGGTCTTTGCAGAACTCTTCCATTATCAAATTCTTGAACTCAGTACCATTATCACTCCTTATTATCTTTACTGAGTCTTTGACCAATTTATCCAGTTGCCTGACATGATCAATCAAGATAGATGCAGTTTCACTTTTTGTGTGCAAGAAATACACCCATGTGTATCTGGTGAACTCATCCACTATGACCAAAACATATTTCTTCTTTGCAATAGACATGACATTTACTAGACCAAATAGATCAACATGTAATAGGTGATAAGGCTCAAGAATTGATGATTCAGTCTTACTCTTGAATGAGAATCACAAAGGCCATCAGGAGCAAATACTGTCTTTGGCAGTCCTCTCACAAGATATTTCTTGACCAACTCATTTATATTGTTGAAATTTAAACGAGAGAGTTTCTTGTGCCAATTCCAGCTTTCTTCAATTGATGCTCTACTCATCAGATAGATTGCAGAACCATCAGTACTTGTTGAAAGCTTAGCTTCATAAATGTTACCACGCCTGTATCCTTTCAGAACAACTTTGCCTTTAGATTTACTTACAACTTTACAGTGTTCTTCAAAGAAATCAACATGATAACCTCTGTCACAGATTTGACTTATACTCAGCAGATTGTGTTTAAGTCCTGAGAATAGAGCTACTTCTTTAATGATGACATTCCCAAGATTGATATTGCCATATCCCAATATTTTTCCAATGTTTCCATCTCCATAAGAAACACTTGGGCCAGCTTTCTCCATAAAGTTTAATAGCAGAGCTTTATTTCTAGTCATATGTCCTGAACATCCACTGTCCAGAACTAGGATGTTTTTCCTGTTGCCCTGCAATCACAAAGACCACTAATGATTAGTTTTAAGGACCCAGACTTGCTTGGATCCTTTGGCCTTATTAAGTTTGTTAACATTTGCAGCGGATATAGCATCAAAGTTTATGTTAACATTTTTCTTATCAGAATTTACACTATCAGACTTTGAATCAGAACTTACACTAGAAGGAACAATGAAAACTTTCCTTAAAGAAGGTTTTATTTGATAATAATCATAGTACAAACTATGATATTCCTTACAAGTATAAATGGAATGCCATAAACTACCACAATGAAAACAAGGATTTTGTGGCTTATATCTAACAGACTGACTCTTAACTCCTGACTTTGAAGGTAAGGAGTTTATGTTCTTATTCTTCCTTATGACACGTTTTCCTAGGAGCTTCAGGAACAGGCTTATAATCATTGCTTTTATTCACTCCTTCCTTTCCATTCCTATTTTTCCTAGGTGATTTTACCTTGTTGCATTATTAACATCTTTCAGCTTATGCTTAAGCTGCTTCTTTGTCATTAAGCCTATGTTTACTTCAGCTGTCTTTTCCTGTTTTAGTTTGTCAGAAGTTAATTTCTTTTTAACTTCTGATTTCTCATTATCATACTTTACAGCTACAAACTTGACAGGTTTTAACATTGGCTTTTGTTTAACAACTACAAGCTTAATACCTTCAGTTCCTTTATCATTCTTATCCTCTCCATAACCTAAGCCCTCTTTCCAGTTTTCACTACTTAACAAATTCTGAGTTGTTCTGCCAGAGTTATTCCAAGTCCTGATAACCTCTCTTTCCTTTTCTAACTCAGTTTTTTAGAGATTCATTCATTTTTAGCACTTCATCCCTAACATAAAAAGCATCATCTCTATCTTTCTGAGTTTGATGGAACATAACTAACTCCTTTTCTAAGAAATCATTTCTTTTCTTAAAAGCAAGATTTTCAGAAGTTAATCTTTCACATGTTAAAGTTTGATCTCTATAACTAACAAACATAGTTTTAAGATATCTTCTCAACTCATTTATATCATCAGTATGAAAGGCATAAGTAGTTTGAGGTACCTTTGATTCAACAGCTTCAGGACTGCTTTCAGCACTTGCCTTATCAGCATTTGCCATCAAGGCATAATTCTCCTCACTTTCAGAATCTGAGGTGTCTGTCCAACTTTTCTTCTTTTTGACAAGAGCCTTGCCTTTGTCACTCTTCACTTTCTTGCAATCAGGAGATATGTGGCCTTTCTCACCACAGTTGTAGCATTTGACATTTGTATAATCTCCTTTGTCAGACTTTCCTCCTCTGCTCTCAGATTTTCTGAAATTCTTCTTATCAGAACTTGTGCTTTTCCTGGAAAACTTCTTTCCCTTCCTGAACTTCCTGTATGCAATCTTTGTGATCCCTTTCACCATAAGAGCACACAGCTTCATCATCTCCTCATCAGCATCCGTCTCAGGCAAGCTTTCAGATTCTGAGTCATCATCACTTTCAGAACTTGATGACTCAGTATCAGACTTTGTGAAGAGAGCTTTACCCTTGTCTTTCCTTGAGGTAGCTGCCTTGGGGGATTCTTCTTCAGCCTTAAGAGCAACTGTCCTTGACTTTCCACCTTTCCTCTTGCTTCTTTGTTCCATCTCAAGTTCATGAGTCTTGAGCATTCCATAAATTTCATCAAGAGTTATTTCATCAAGATTGTAGTTGTCTCTTATTGTTGTTGCCTTCAAATCCCAGCATTCAGGAAGAGCTAACAGGAATTTAAGGTTTGAATCTTGAAGATCATACTCCTTATCAACCGGTGACAGATCATTCAAGAGTTTGACAAATCTATCATATAAATCAGTCAATGACTTATTAGCCTTTGAGTCAAAGTGTTCGTACTCTTGAGTGAGTATTGTCTTCATGTTCTTCTTAATCGTATCAGTTCCCTGACACCTTGTTTCCAGGGCATCCCATATGTCCTTTGCAGTCTTGCAGTTTATTACCCTGTTTGACATTACATTATCAATGGTACTATGCAATAAGTTTCGTACCTTAGCATCCTTAGCAATTGATGTGATATCTTCAGCAGTGTAATCACTCTTCTCCTTTGGTACAGTCTTTGTTGCTTCACCTGCAACTGCAACCGCGAGCTTGGTTGGTTTGTGAGGCCCTTCCTTGATTCTATCAAGATATTCTGGATCTGTTGCTTCCAGAAACATGGTCATCCTCACCTTCCATATGGGATATTCAGATGGTCTCAATATGGGAACTCTGATGGTCTCATATCGGCTTTGAATTTGTGTCTTAGGAGGTTCTTCAGTTTTGGTGGGCTTAGTTGGAGTTTCTATTTCAGACATAATTGTGTTTGGATCTTAAACTGTTTGTGCGTTAACAGATAGGCTCTGATACCACTTGTTAGGTCACACACACACACACTGTAGAGGGGGTGAATACAGTGTATTGTACAATCAAATCGAACTTTAATAACTCAAGTAACAGAAAACAAACTTTATTAAAACAATAAACTCTGTTACAGTATGGAACTATTACCTCTCAGTGATGAACAAATATCACGAGAGCTGCGAGGGCTACAATGAATAAACTTCTCGAATATGATAACACTTATAATGTAAACCCTATATCTGTGTTTATATACTACACAGTTATAAGATAATCGCTAATTGATATGGAATATAATTCTGCTTCCTAAAATATATCAATCAGATATCTTTTCTTCCAAGTATTCCATTCTTCATAGAATTCCTTCTTCATACATATCTCTTCTTATGTTTGTCTCGATCTTTTTTCCTTTAATCAGCTGTTGTCCTTATCTGAACGTCCTTCAGTACTTAAGTTCTGATATCCATCTTCTGATGATTATCTCCTGATAATATAAGTACTGATATCCTTAAGTCCTGACTTCCAGTAAGTATTGATTTATCCTGTTTAAGTAAGATCTGAAAACTAAACATAAATCATATTAGCCATGACATTATCAAATATATCTAACATGCCATGTCCTCAACATTTAACTCCAGATCTTCAAGAATAGTGGCCATATGAGGTGGCACTTCAAGATTTATCTCCAAGACCTCAGTACCAGTGGAGTGCTGTGATGATTCTGCAATGATGGGTTTATCTTGAATGGACTGTTCAGCATTTACATCAAAAGTAGTAACAGAGAGAATAATGAATGGTAGAATAATACAATGAGTGGACTGTCCTTCAGCAAGAACAAGAATTGATGCAGTGGATGACATAAGGATGTGAGTGGACTACAGGAAAGTATCAGTACTTAGACCTGCTGGGAGAATATCAGCAGTTGGCACATCAGAGTTTATATGAGGGTCTACAGACTGTTATTCAGCAGCTGCATCTTTAATACTCTGTGCACCTGTAAAATTTTCAATAAAAATACTTAAATCTTTATATTCTTTCAAAACAGTCTCACTACTTCTCACACCATTCATCTCATGACTTTTAATAGTCAGAGTTTCCTCACAAGGATTAACTAAATCCTGACATCAACCTCTCCTTTTTCCAGGTAAGGATCCTACCTCTCTTTAATTCTGTTTTTCTCTAAATATTTTCTCTCATTCTCATATGAAAGGCTCAGATAAGTTTGTCCTACAGAAATAATAGGTGGCTGAGAAGAGTTGTATGTGATCATATGACTAGAGGTATTTCTTTGTAAAGATCTAATCACATTCATGTCATCAGGATTTATGGTACATGATGGTAATACAGAATCGATATTTAAAGTAAATGATGATAAAGATAAATCAGTATTTATACCTTGTGCTTCTGAAGGATTAGATTCTTTGTAGACATCCAGAGGTTGAACTGAGAGAAGTTCATTTGATGTAGGTGTTGGATGTATCATTCCTTCAGAATCAACTGCTAAGATAACTAGATCAGGAGTTAAGCCTTCACTACCACTTTGAGGTAGTGGTTCTTGTGGGGCAGGAGATTCAGGAGTTGCTCGATGACTTTGACATTCAGGTTCTTGTGTACTTATCTCCTCAGTTTTCTAACTCCTGAGCACCTTCAAATGGAAAACTATCTCTATGCTTTGCAGTATGCCTTTCAATAGACTGGCAGATGTTCTTGACTCTGGCAGCTTCAGCTGTTATCTTTGCAGTTGCTCCATTATGCCATTCTTGAATGGACTTTTCAGCAAGAGTCTCCACTTGAATAAAGTCTGTTGCACTTCTTTGAAGTACAGGTTCGTGTGTGACAAGACCGGGATTTGTAGTAGCTGTTGTATTCCTTTGAGATACAGGTTCTTGTATGCTTGATCCAGGAAACAATCTTTGTTTCTGCAGCCTCTTGACAGATTTGTCCACTTTTTCATGAGTGATCTCCCTCACTTTTTTCTTCTTTGCTGGAGAATCAGTAATTATCACAGGTGCATCAGTAATTTGGCTAGTCCACTGATCAGTACCAGTAGTAGTACCCTGTGTTTCCTCAGTAATTTATTTCTTGATCTGCATCAGACTTTGAGCAATGTAGGTTTTGACCAATTTCTTCTTCTTGATCCTTAGTCTCAGGCTTGAATCAGATTGAACCACATCACTGCCCTCATCAGTTGACAGTACAATTGGACTCTGAGTAGAATCAGGATTTAACTTCTTGAATTTAGATAATAAGGTAGCATTGTCCTCATTCTCTGATTCTGGCTCAGCTAGTATAAGCTTTCTCTTAACAAATTCTGAAGGCTTAGAAGAATGAGAAGCTTGTATAGAACCCCTTTTCTATGCTACATCAGCATTTGCAACACTTGCTCTTTGACCAGAAGGCCTAGCAGACTGAACAATAATGTCATGTGGGTTCTCAATTGAAACAATAACCCTAGCATCAGTTTTTGCTGGTTTCATCCTTTTTACAACATGTGTCTTTTGGGAGGCAACTGGGGTGGATTGTGTTTGAGGAAGTGTTTGGGTTGCAGTGCAGGGGTTAACTACAGGTGGGTTATCAACTGTTATTTCCTACAGCTTAGCACTCTGTTGGTTTGGCAGACTATAAGTTTCAGGAAGCCTTATAATTAGAAAGTTCCTGGAAATCACTGGAAACCTCAAAGGAGCTAGAGCGACCTTTTCTGAATCTTTAGAAATAAGATCATAGAAAGCTCTCTTGGTGAGCTTAAATACTGACATAATTTGGTTAGCAGGGATTGGGGTATAAGGGAAACATACATTAAAGATTAACTAACAAAATCTAGCATAATATACTACATTCCTATCATCTTTTAATCTAACCCCTATAAATTGTAAAACAACTCTACCAAAATCATAATTTACACCATGAATTAGTGAGTACCCAATTTGTTGTGTCATGATTGGAAGGGCGTCAAAATTGGTGCATTTGTTGTTAAATGCCCTTGTAATACAATTAAAGAAGAAATTCCATTCTTTCCTTAGCCCATTTCTCTTCAATTGGCCAATATTTTTCATATCCTTGTCATAGCCAATTTCTGTGAAGAATCTCCTCATTTCAATATCTCCCACAAATGTTGAATATAAAGTGGGAGCTGGGAGATAAAGAGCATCACGCACTGTCTGAGGAGTAATAACCCTCACCTGTTTATCAAATTCAAAAATTATACTTGGAATGCCTGCTTCACCTCCATCATCATATAGACCAGTTCGCCATAAAGATAGAACTTGATCTCCAGAAATAGTTGTTGGAGCTGTGAGAGCATACCTAACTTCACTCGCCCTTAAGAAATCTTGAAAGATAAGAAAATCAAGATTTATCCCATTGTTGTCCAGGATAGCAGTATAATTGTTTGTGATAAACTTGGAACCGCCATAGTTGAAAGGTGTTGAAGAACCAGGTGAAGTCATGATTTTTCTGTAAGTAATTAACTCAAAAACTGATTAGGGTTTCAGAGTTTAAGCTTGAGAGAAAAAGAGAGTAAGAAGATAATCAGTAAGTGATAAAGTGATAATTAGAAATCAAAAATTAATTTTGTTTAACACTCTACTCCACTACTCAGAAAAGTTTAACCTTTGGGGGACACATGACATGATATGATTGACTGAACAATAATCATGAAAGCATGTAATTATGGCAGTTAATACGTGCACAGTTACCAAAACATGGTGTTTGGTAGATAACTCAATCTTTTTTACATATTCTCACAACATCAATTAACAACTTAAATTCATTTAAATTTTCCCACTAAATCTACTACACACAACTCTAATTAAAATAATGACAAAAAGCATTTTGAATAAATTCAAAATATTATCAGAATATAATGGTCAATCAGGATTTGACCAATATCAATATTTAACTAGCTACTACCAGGATTTATCGGTCAACTCAACTTTGACCAATATCTGTACTTATTCACATAATCAGAGTTTATCATGCAACTATTGTCAGAGTTTAAATATCAGGATTTAAACTTGACTTGATAATTTAACAACAAAAAGCATGAATACATGGTATCAGAGTTTAAAACTATTATCAGATTTTAACAAATACTGGTACATAAGATAAAGATACCACACTCTAATTATTAACTACAGATCACAATTTTTCATTAGATTTTGAGAATTATCCTGAGATCATTCCTAATTCATTCACCAATCTGGTAAAGGTGGCTTCACAGAGTCGTTTGGTGAAGATGTCTGCTAACTGCTGATCTGTAGGTACAAAGTACAATTGCACTGTACCTTCCATTACACGTTCCCTTATGAAATGGTACCTTATGCTGATGTGTTTAGTCATTGAATGCTGTACTGGATTTCCCTGTCATTGTAATAGCACTTTGATTATCACAATATATAGGAATTTGACAATATTCTAACCCATAATCCAATAACTGATTCTTCACCCAACTTATTTGTGTAATAACCCCAATTTTTGGAATTTTTGAAACCCTGAAGAATAGTAACTTTTTGCTTATTGTGTTGATTAAGAAAAATTATCAGACCACACTATATAGGAGTACTGTTATGGATATTATGAGATCGTATTAGTATTCCATAAAGTAAATGAGTGTACGTAAAGGTTGTCAGAATTCGAATTCGAACACTTTGATTTTTCCCGAAAATAAACCAGATACCGAAGGAATTAAGTATAAGGTAACATGATTAAAATGAATTCAAGTCAAGGATTATAACAGAGGATCATTAAAGGAATGTAGGATATTAAGAAAGGCTTAAGGAAACCCAGGTAATAAGATCCTGGATATGATCCCTGAAACGGTCAACGAGAACGAAAGTTAAGCGAACCGTAAAACAACTAAACGACCAAGGGGAAATCACATGCAAGTAGCATGGGAAGGAAGCTTCCAAGAGAAGCTAAAATATGTGGTTATAAGTGAAGACACCCTTACACCACAAGAACGAGACATGTGGCTTGGAAGTGAGGTCATCCAAGTGATGTCATCATTTTAGTAAGATATTTAGCCAACAAAGAACCACAACCAAGCATTCTTTGAACAAAGATCAAGATAATCCAAGCAAGAAAAAGCTCTGCCCCATTTCCTTCTTCTTCCATTCGACCTTTTCAAGAAATGAAGAATTAGAAATTCAAAACTCAAGCTCTAGGTCATGAAAAATTACAAGGTTTATTTCTTTGGATCCTATATTTCATAACTTAGTTATATCATGAGTTTAAGATCAAGATTCCATGGGTTGCTTAGCTAATTAATTCATCAAAGATGATGATGAATATTAGTGAATAGTAACTTGCTTTGATTTTCTTGATTTTCTTGAAAGCTTAAGGTTGATTAAGCATAGATCAGGGTTCCTAGAGGCTTGTTAATGACTACCCACAATCCAAGGAAGGTATAAACTCTTGAATCCTTAGTTTTAAGTTTGGTTTGTTTGGATGATAATGGTGTTTATATTAATGGGGTTTTTTAGTCTTGACGGATATTGGATTGTTGTTGAATTGATGTAGTTTAAATTTTAGAAATCGTTAAGTTATAGCCGTCATAATGCCTGATTTTCCAATAACTGTTTTGTGTGTGTAAATTTTGGGATCGAAGCCTTTACTGTTCAAACTCACCACTGCCATGATTAGATAGATTATGTTTTAAGCTTCATTTAATATATGGATCTCTTTAATCGGATCTACGATTTAGGAGAAATGACAATTTTAAGTAACGGCATTTCGAGACCCATTCTAAGCTTAAGTTATTGTTCATAGGTTACCGGACTCATTTTACGCTTATGTTTTTGTTCATAGGTCACCAGACCCATTTTAAGTTTATGTATACCCCAGAACACTCAGGCAAGTTTTCTACCCGTATAACTATTGTTGTGATATATATATATATATGCGTTATCTTGAGATAATTGCATAAGTATTGTTAACAAATATTGTGATATATTGTTGCATATATATATATACATGCATTATTTGAAATCTTGATGTTTCATTATCAAATACAATTGCCTATAAGCTGCATAATACCTATGTTAGAGATAAGCAGTATTTGCGTATGCCCTTAGTATAGGGGACCCAAAGTTAAACATTTTTCTAAACCGGAAGGCGATGTTCCCGAGTATATTATATATATATATATTTAAATAACTATTAATCAAATAAGGTATATTCAATAGTTTTGAATTATAATCAAACTCTATTTTCGGTTATTCAAATAAAGATTTTACATTCGTATAAGTATACCTTTTGTTCATTATTATTCGTTGCAAGTATTATTTTCAAAACTTTTACTTAAATAATTTTATAAAAGCTATTTATTTATTGGAATATTATTTAAAGAATAATATTTAGATATTCTTCTAATATTTTGAAATTGGTTTATATTATTAAATCATCTTTACCTCAAACGTTTTCAAATCTTCAAAATAATTTTTTAAGCTAGAGCGGACCCCAAAACCATTTTCAAATTTAAATCTTTCCTTTTAAGGAGATTTAAATACTCGCTCAAAATATAGGGGATCCGGCTCAAGAAAAAAGGGATATCTTTATCTTCACAATAAAGTTGCTAGGTGGATAAAGAGAGTCCCGATTACTTACCCCACATTCGGGAAGTAATACATGGAACAAGTTTAATCCATTAGCAAGCATCGCTTGGGAAATATTGGTTAGTTTCCCCCTTTCAACTAGATAGGACTTCTTGGTGAAGTCTGGTCAACAAGTTTCTACTTGGGGAAAGGGGAAACAAATTTTACATTTCAGAGTCATGAATTTCATCTGAACTAGGAGTGGCATAAGTGGCATAATGGCGCGGGCTCATCCTTATTTTATTATTGGGCCTAATGTGCCTGGAATTTCCGCTATGGTGGTTCATTCCTTAGGAGTCTAGCGTTCGGTCAATAAGTAAATCCGATTGTTCTCCTCTACATGTAGATATTTGTGGGTTGTTCGACAGCGACTGATCATCGCGGGTCGACTTCGTGGCACGACAAACTCAAATATTAGTTCATCATCCAGTTTGGATATTTCCTGTAACATTATCGAGAGCACCCCGATTGGAAAGCTATGGGCTGGGTAACCGATGAATGTTGGCAGGGCCAGTCATTCAAAATAATGTTTTGAAAATGAAGTATCTCGTAACTTCACCTTTTAAATGATATTTCAAAGATTGATTCTATACAAGTTTTATCTTATAGCTTCATCTATGTGATGAACTTTTGAAACTCATTATACGTTGAACAATGGTAGTTCAAGTAGTATTCGGAAAAGATATAAGTATATTGGAGTATTTTGTAACTTCATCTTTTAAAATTATATCTAGTAAATGATTAACTTATGCATAAAAAGATTTTCAGAAAGTTATTGATAAAGATACTTTGCACTATTGAACAAACTATATATATATTGAAAGTATATATATTGAATAGTTTGCGACTTCGTCGCGTTAAGATATCTAACTTGGTTCATTTTTGCTTGACCAAGACTTTCATAAATACTATGTGAATGCTCATATATTGTTAATTAATATGCATGTTATTTTGGTAGGCTGTGTTGCTCACCCTTGCTTTATTCATTCATCACAGAACAACAGTTAGGCAAGATGGACATGTCCAAGCTCCCAATTCGCGAATGGATTGGAAACGTTCCACAGTTTCCTGTAGGTGTTGATGCCGCTATGGCCGAGGTAGGAACTACCAATAGGCTAGGCTTTCAACTTTTAATGTACCAGACTTATATATATCTGTGAATTGTTATAATGGCAAGGAACATGTAAATTAATTCAGTAAACCCTTTTGAGGTGTAATAACTTATAATTTGTGGATAATATGACTTGTACTATTTTTGGTTTCATCTCCGAGACTATAACGTGTGGTGTGTGTGTGTGTGTTATGAGGTCAGTACACAGTAGTTAGTCGTTGAATCAAGATTAAGTGTTGATTGATAGAAATGGAACTCGTGATAAACCGTAACCCCAGATTTGGGGGTGTTACAGAAATGGTATCAGAGCGAAGCGTTATAAACCTCAGAGATGATGCGACGTTATAATAATAAGTTCACCAAGATAATAAGAACTTTTTCCAAGTTCATAGTCGGACTACCTAACGTAGTACTGAAAGTTAAAACCCTTACGGGAACCCTTATAAATATCAAGATAGTAACATAGTTCGTTATCGTATAGGGTGGCGGGGCACCGAACCCTGAGGTTCAGGAGCATCAGCACCATGATGTTTAATTACATATTGGAGATTAGATTATGGATCTGATGGAGTACCCTAACGAGGGACCGAATGATGTTCATATTGAGAATGTAGCGGTTGAGGATGTTATCCCAGAAGAAATTGTTGCTGAGGAGGATCCCGTGGAGGATCCTGACGAGACTGAAAAGATGATCACTGAGGAATTAAAGACCATAGTCAGGGAGACTACCATAGCTAGGATGGTCGCAAGGGCAGTTCTAGAGGATGGAGAGTTACCGAGGGTAGAACCGATAGTGAGGGCATATGGAGTGGGGCCTTCCATGTCACCAGTTATACCGGTATCAGACCATCTTCAGGAAATTCATGTAGATATCCATTAGGTTCCACCAGTTCCTATTCCCTCCCCTATATAGAGCCCAACACCTACTGAGGAGATGCCACATTTATCTCCTACACCACTGTCACCTGATACTGTGCTTGGTTACCAGTTGGATCTCCTGGATCTGCACCACCTGTTCCCAATGGAATGCTAGATGCAACCGTTCAAGCTTCTATTATTGCTGATTATCATATGACTTTAGGCGGCCTGTCTGAGGCCCGTACTTTTAGGAGCGAGTTTTTGGAATGACTTACTGCACCTAAGAGTGATGGAGAAGTACTTTCAGCAGGCTTAGTCTATAGCATGGATATGATTGAGGCTACCACCCGAATTTCAGCTAGAGGCCATCTTGAGGGTCAGATTGATCTAGCTCTACTTGAGACTATCCTAGACCTCATCACTTCTTTGATGGAGGAGGTTAGGAATGTCGTTTGTGCCCGCATTTCTTAATCCAGTATAGTGTGCAAAGTCAGAGCGATCAGACAAGGATTTTCATTCAGTACCACTTTTGGAAGATTAGACTAGTTATGAATGATTAGTCTTGATTGACTAGATGATTATCTGCAGTAGTACTTTTGAGGATAGATCAGATCAGATGATGTAATTCTATTTCATGTGTTTAGTTGTTGTACTCTCGAACAAATGGTTATGTATATATTTGTTCCTTTCAGTTTATATCAGATCTTTTGTGATAAGATCGCAAGTTTATTCGTAATGTTATCTGCATTTTTAACACTTAAGAGTGTCATGAAATATATAGAAACCGGGGAATTCATATTTTCCGACCATGTAAGGACTGTATGAGAGAAATACTTAAGCAAGGTTTCTCAAAATCTTTCCAAGAATTATGCCCCCACAAGAAATAAGATTAAAGCAAACCTGAGTTTGATAATCAGGAAGGTCACAATCAAGAAAATAGGAACCTGGAATCTTATGAAGTGGAAAATGAAGATTTAAAACATATGGGATGACCCCGATTATGGGGAGAAGGATGGAACATTTCATACTAAGAAAACAGAAGTTGAGTAAGGAAAGGAGACCCAGGACGATACTCCTATGGGGAATTTATGGACCTGCTTAAACAAAACTTAGACTATTATCCCCAACCACCACCCTGAGGAATCAATATGGTGGGAAATTTTTTCAGGACCTTTTAATCGCTTAAGCTCTCAGAGTTCCACGGAACAGCTGACCCAACCAAGGAAAGAACTTGACTAAAGGAAATAGAGGAATAATTTTAGATTCTACATGATTGATGAAGCGCAAAAGACTGTTTTGCCACTTACCTTCCAAAATGGAGAGACCAACCACTGGTGGGAGGCCAAGAAAGATATAGAGAAAGATGTTTTAATAAACTGGTTAAGGTCCAGTCAATTGTTTCGGGGAAAGTACTTCCCAAGGTATAAGAGAGAAATGTGAGAACAACTTCCAAGAACTAAAGAAAAGATTGGTGACGGCCCCTATGTTGGCGTTGCCGGATGAAAAATGAGATTTTGTAATTTATAGTGACGTCTCGCACAAGGGTTTTATTATCCTGTCTTATTACCATGTAAACTTGGTGATATATAAACCATGTGTAGCAAGTAGAAGAACAACAACAACTACTATCAAAACTAAGCAAACACATTTAAAGAGTGAAATAGAAAAAGCTGTATCTGTCAAGAATTTCTCTATAGTTTGTTTGTTCAACTTGTAAAGTAGCTGTGAGCCAATTTGAGCTTCACAGAGTTCTTAAATCGATATATATATATATCTGGTGGATACATTCAAATCCACCAGAAATTTTTTAAAGACTTGTGTTTTTATTACTTTGTGTTTGATTTATTTAACCCTTTCATTCCGCTATTTGTAAATCAAAACACATATATATCTGTTGAGTTAGAACTGTTTTAAAATCTTGAAAAAGAAGCCAGAATTACATTTAACCCCCCTTCTGTAATTCTTGCTGTATTGTTAGGGAATAACAGATTAAGGTAACGACAACCTTTAAAGATCAGTGGAGAAAGTTTTCAGAACTATATGGACTAAAGGGTAACTTTGGAGATTTTACAAAAAGAAAGGTAATATTTAAGTTTTCCAAATAAAAATTTTGGTAAATAGAATATGACATAATAATAATGATGCCAGGTGGGGCACGTGTTAAACCATCAAAAAGTATGGATCAAACCAGTGTAGGTCGATATTGTTTAAAACAAATAGGACCCAAGATAAGGGACATCTTAAGTATGATCGAGAGTCAGCCGTGATGATGTTCACATTTAAAGACTAAAGTAATAACTTATAGAAAAATGGTGATATTTTTTTTTACTCACCAGAACTTAAGAAAAGCATTTTCACATAACCAGTGATTGGAAATGAGGTATAAAATTTAGTTGAAGATGGTTCAAAAGATACTGATTGTAATGAACTATTACTATCCGGAAAAGCCAATGAGGTGGCCGACACTTTAAGTGTAAGAGAGCAATTATAAGCGTTCCTGCCAAAGGAATACAGTAATACTGGTTAAATCCGTTAAGGTTATATTATGGTATGGAAGATTTACATTCCTTTTTGATGACTGTGCAATACTCAACCATAATAGTAGGTTGGTGGAGATTTAATTCATGTTAATCGCTGTGAGCGGGCTACCCATCTGCGAAGGTCCTATCCTGAGATAAGCCAGCACCAAGGTTTAAATCAAGAGTTTGGCGACAATTTCATGATCATTTGAGTATGAAATTGAAAATGAGTACAACATATCATCCACAAACAGACGGACAAAGAGAAAGGACTATTCAAACAATCGAAGACATGTTGAGAACTCGTGTATTGGATTTCAAAGGAAATTGGGATGATCATTTGCAGCTAATCAAATTTTTCTACAATAATAGTTATCACGCGAGTATTGGAATTATGCCTAATGAAGCGTTATATGGAAGAAAATGCAGATCCCCTACGTATTGGGATGAAGTTGGCAAGCGCAAGTTGTTGGGCCCAGAACTAGTTCAACAAATGAAAGAGAAGGTGGAAGTGATTCGCAAAAGGCTGGTAGCTACTCAAGATCGACAAAAGAAATATGCAGACCATAATCGAAAGGATATAGTATTCGAACCCGGAGACAAAGCGTTGATAAAGATATCTCCATTGAAAGGCTTATCAAGATTTGGAAAGAAAGGAAAACCGAGTCCCATATATATTGGACCATTCGAAGTGTTAAAGCAAGTTGGAAAAGTGGCATACGAGTTAGCGTTACCTCCGCAAATGCAACATCTCCATAATGTATTCCACGTATATCTTTTGAAAAAGTATAATATAGATGCTAGCCACGTAATCGAGTTGGAACCCGTAGAAATTCATCAAGATTTGTCTTATGTGGAACAACCCGTACAAATTTTAGATCGTAAAGAAAAAGCGCTTCGAAATAAGATTGTACCTTTAGTTAGAGTATTGTGGAGAAATCCTAAGGTCGAGGAATCAACTTGAAAATTAGAAAGTGAAATGCATGAGAAATATCCCCATTTGTTTGCTTAGACCAGATTCTGGGGGCAGAATCCTTTTATGAGGGGTAGATTATAACGACTGTGATTTTCGCGATATAATTATATGAATAAAGTATAGTTTTATGGACTAAGTGGATTTTGTGTAAATAAATATAAAGTTATATAATTCTTTGGCTTATGTGCAATTTTTGTGAAATAGTAATAAGGAACGGGCAAAGTCTCGTTCCAGTTTGATGAATCAGCAAAATGTTTAAGCTGTGATTGTCGGGCCGTCAGGTAGAACATGACTCGTTATTCGAAAGATGGATTAAATGAGAAGGATAAAAAATGATAAAATTGAGGATTATAATAAGTTATGATAAATTTTGAGTCCTCTGTGTGTTTCTTTGGTTTGGATTCCTAATTGAGAAAATCATATCATTATTTGAATTATCAGGTAATTGTTACTCGTGTAATTAGCTATTAAATATGGAATAATGTGTTTAGGTGTACCAACATGAAATGTGTTTGATGTTATTGTGTTATATATGTTATTTTAAAGTTACAAGTATAAATCTGTGATTCACGAGTTTTTAAAATATTTTTCAGAAGATTTATTTGATTAAAATAGGGATTAATTGATCCTTATATATTTTTATAAAATCATTAAAATATGATCAAGGTGTGAAATTTATTTTATTATCTCTAAAATAGTCCTAGAGACTTTTCAAAAATGGTAGTTGGATTTAATTTGATGTTTTGATATTTTAAAATATTTTTTCAGAGTTTATTTCTATTATTGGGGATTTATTTGTAAAATCCATAGATATTAGGTCATTCGCTCAAAAATTATTCTGAAAATACGGGGAGAGAGCTAATTTTATATTCTTTGATATAAAAATATAATTGTAGCACTTTTTGTTTTTAAAAGCAATTTTTATATTATTATTCAGATGCAAGAATAGTATTTTTGTATAAAAGAAAATAGAAAAGAAAAATCAGAATTTTGTTTTTATTTGTGAAAGGACACAAATGCCCCTGCCACATATATACTCACCCTCCCCTTCTTTTTATTTTCTTCCTCCCCGGTTGTCTCTCTCTCGAACTCTCTCTACTCTTCTCTCTCGTTTCTCTCGGTAATTCTCTGTGTTCTCTTTCATTTTGTATCCTTTTTCTGATCTGAGACCATGAATAAGTCCCATCTTAGAGCTGTCAATGGATCAGAAATCCGGTCCGATCCAATCCAATCCGGAGACTAATGGAGTGGATATGGATCATTAAAAAATAAATTTGATACGAAAAAATCAGATCCAATAACGATCTGATCCGATAAGCAGCGGATATGGATTTAGGCCGATCCGATCCGTTAACGATCTGATCCGACTATTTATTATATATAATATAATATTATATATATATTATATAATAAATTATATGTAAAATAATTCATGTTATAATATGGCTATCATAATACCAGTAATGTTAATTTAATATATAGAGCTCATTTTGTGCTCACTGGTGTGGAGACCATAGTCTGACATGCACTGTTTTTGTAAAGCATAAATGTACTGTTAGTACTCTTCATCTGTTGCATATCAGTTAAATAAAATTCAATACTAAAAGTGTAGCGAACAAGTTAGTCTAATATCAAGCATTGATTCAAATATAACTCTGAGTAAATTGGTCACTAAATCATTTGTGTTATGATATTTGAGTTTTTTAATTAAAATATTAATGGATCGGAGCTCCGGTCCGTGATCAGTGATCCTAACGGATCTGGATATAGATCGGGCTATAAAAAATTCGATCTGGATCCGAATCCGGTAAAATAAAATGGACCAAGATATGGATCAAAGCCGATCCGATCCAGATCCGATCCATTGACAGCCCTATCCCATCTTTCTTCTAGTTCTCTGATTCGAGTTTGCATGTCGGTTTTGTGTTGATGAAATTCAAAAAATCGAAACCCTCTTCGAGTTTAACTTCGAGTTTGAAGGGTTTGGTTTCGATTCTTATGAAAACAAAGCATATGAATGTAGTTTTTGAGAATAATCGATCATTTTTGGTAGGAAACCCTCAATTTCGAGGGCACCACCAGGAACCGCCGCCACTGGCTATGAACTCCGGTGAGTCGGTGGTGAACAATGATGCTATGCCTGAGTTCTACAACCTTTAAAAATCTTATTCTATTATTAAATGTTGGTTTTAAGGATTCCGAATAAAACTTTCGGTTTTAAAAGAATTTAATCTGAATTATATGATAAATTTGATTCATATAATTTTAGTTTGTTAGTTTTGATTCGATTTATGTGTTAAATTCTGTTCTTGATTTGAGATTATGCTGGTTGATTTTGAATGGTTGCATGATAGTTAAATGAAGATCGAATCATATGATTTTTTAATTCTTGTTTTAGTTTGAATTTTGTGTTTAATATTGAAGTTTTGATTCGAGTTAATACGATATGATTCGAATGGCTATGAACTTTTTGTATGTTAAAATTTTGAGACGGTCACAAGGATTTGTATTTGGTTTCAAAAGAACTAAGGGTTCGAGTCTTGTATTGAAGTTTGATTTATTATGTTAAGTCAATAGTTGTTAATCGTATAGAGTTGAGATGCTTGATTTGTGTTAAAAAGTTAAATGTTAAAAGTGATTATGAATACTCGACTATGATTGATTATTTTGGATTAGTTGGTATGATAAGGGTAGGAGTAGTTACGAATACGTCATGCCCGATTTTCGAAAAAAAGTATATAGATATGTGTAAGGAACATAGTCGATATGATTTAATGAGATTTGATGTGGGATTATGTGAATATATGATTACTTGCTATGTGTAAAGTATCGAGTTAGTTAGTGATATAAGGCGTATTAGCCTCTTATGTGTTACGTGTGATATATGTATATAAGATAAGGGAATATCATGACTAGCGTAGAAAGTTAGACGTTCTGAGAAATGTCAGGAATTTGATAAGGTTTCTACTTAGGGTTCATTTTGTATTATAGATTTGGAATACGGAGGCATTCAGGCTAGAAAAAGGAAAGAGGTCTTAGGTGCAGGTAGCTCAAGTTCCGTGAAACAAGAAAGCTATCTGAGGCAAGTAACTCTGCCTTCGACTATGAATTGATTATAGAGAGATTGTTGATGTTATGCACCAATAGAGTAAAGAATTTACGTAATGTTGCTATTGATCCTTGTGATAAACCCTGATAACAATCCCTTGATTCAAGAACTTATACCCTGTTTTCATATTTTGCTACCTTTGTGATCATTGACCCTAATGATGTAATAAACCTTTCATACTTCAAACCTTGATAACCTAGATTCCTATGATATTAAACATGTGCCATGATTATGTATCGTTCCTTGAAATTATCCTGATGACAACCTTGATAATATCTTACTTGACGATCGATCATTCCCTCACTTTTGATATCTTTATTCCCAATTCACTTATTTCCTTTGAATTCTTGAATTGAACCTAGAAATGACTTTCGACTTGAGTGAGTCCAAACAATTTCACATATAGGTAATGTTAAAATGAATTTAACCAAACTCCCTTGTCTTCCAATATAATGGTTTTCCAAAATGAATTCCTAAAGGATTGGATAGAGACGTAAGAGTCTATTGAGACTAGTCCAGTCACGTAAGAGACTAGCGGGGCTAGTCTAATATAAGGCTGAAATAATGCCATAGGTACCTTAATGACTAGATGGAGGTGAGTACGGGCTGATCACCCATATTATATTTAAAAGATGGATATTCCAATTAAGGGTTCTTTGTTGTTAAATAATGAAAGTAAAAGTTTTATAAATATTGCAACAAGCGTTATGCTTATCTTTTGATTTGAAATTAAATAGTTTGAATTGAATCTTCTTTAAAGTTCTGAGAAACTTATCCGAGAACCCTGCCATTCTACTTTTACATTGATGCTAAAAAACTTGTAGCGATCTTCTCTTAAAAGTGTAAAACTCTTTGAGAACCCTATCGATTGATCTTGAGAAATGTTGAGTATGCAATCTTGAATTTTAAAATCTTTGAAACCTTCTTTTGAAACCCCTTTTCCAGAAGTTGGTAGAATGCTGCCGCCTCGTTTATTGGGAATAGAATGCCTCAGATATTGTTGTTATGTCGATATCTAGAACTGTTTATATAGTTACTTGCTGAGCCTCTTTCTCATTTATTTCGGTTGATCTAACCATGGCAGTTAAGCAAGAAGATGGCCAGACTTAGGCGCACCGCTCGCAAGAGCGTTCCTGGCGGTCCATATCGTATCGTGGGATTTCAGTTGCGAGATCAGGTAGATGTTGTGTAAGAAAGCAAAAATAAGTTGGTGGGAAGTATGATAGTTGAATCAGATACTTTTGGGTTATCTCTCGATTCTAAGTCAGAATCGTATAATATGGTTTAATAATATTAAGGGTTGTAATAATTATACTCTGGTTGGTAGTTGTAATCTTGTCTCATACTTTATACTGTTTAGATCCTATTAGTTTCGGGGTTTATTATATATTTCTGCTGCTATTATGTTAGTTTATTGGTGTTGTGGGTCCTCATTCCTGACCCCGAGATTGAGGGCGTCACAGATACACATAAGTATACTTTCTGCATACTAAGGATGAGACATCATCTATTCTTCTTAATCATGTTAGGCAATTGGAAAAAGGATCTACACACAAAGTGAAGATTATCATAAGTGATAATGGAACTGAATTCAAGAACAAACTGTGGAAAAATTCTATAAATAAAAGGGGATCAAACAGGAATTGTCTGCCCCTGGAACTCTACAGGAAAATGGAGTTGAAAGAAATAACATAACAATTATAAAAGTTGCAAGGACCATGCTTGAGGAATCAAAATCAACCTACTTTTGGGCCGAGGCTATGCAAACTGAATGCTTCACATAGAATACAACTCTGACAAACAAGCATAACAAGATACCATTTAAGATAGTGAAAGGAAAGAAGCCAAATTTGAATTACTTACACATCTTTGGATGTAAATATTTTATTCTCAAAACTAATCCTGAACAGCTGATAATATTTGATCTAAAAGCTGATGAAAATTTTTCTGTTGGACATTGTTAGGTCACACACACTGTAGAAGGGGGTTGAATACAGGGTATACTACAATCAAATCAAATTAAGAACACAACTATGAAACACAGAATAATCTTATTAATAAAACAATATTACAGTGGAACCGTTCTCTCTTAGTGATGAACAAATATCACGAGAGCTGCTAGGGTTACAATGAATAATATTCTCGATTAAGATAACACTTATAGTGTAAACCCTATGCTGTGTTTATATAGACACACAGTTACAAGATAAACTTCTAATTGATATCGAACATAAGTCTGCATCCTAAAATATATCAACTAGTTATCTTTTCTTCCAAGTATTCTATTCTTCATAGAATTCTTCTCCATGCATATCTCTTCTTGTATTTGCCTTAATCTTCTTTCCTTCAATCAACCGCCTTCCTTATCTGAACGTCTTCTTAAGTCCTGATATTATCTCCTGATAAATATCTTCTGATATCTTAAGTTTTGACTTCAGTATAAGTACTGATATCCAGTTAAGTCCTGATTTTTCCTGTAAGTTAAGATTTGAAAACTAAACACAAATCAGTATTAGACATGACATCACAAATATATCTAACAGACATCCATTGTCAATAAAAGCCTTCTGAGTTTCCAATCTGAGAACAAGAGTGAACATGGAATCTATTCATGTATCTTTTGATGACAAGAATATCACAGGTCTAGAATATGTGGATGATCATGAAACACTGAAATTTGAAAATGAAGTAACATATGTTGAACATCTAAATTCTGATGGACTGATAAACTCTGATACTGTAAATCCTGATATAACATTAAACTCTAATGAACCACTTGTTAGTGGTTACAATATATATATTGAAGCACATGTTGAGGGAGATCAACATTATTCACATCAAGAGTCAATTTCAAGTGATACAAGTTAAGAAACATTAACAGATTCTTCATCAGACTATAATTTCTCAAATACTGATGAAGTAATTACTGATTATTCTGGAAGCACTGATTCAAGGGGAGCTTCAGGAAATAATAGTGGTACACATCAAGATGACAATAGGGACTTCATGGATCAAGGGTAGGTTCTAATTCCAGAAGTCAACTTCATTCTGCAAAAAAATGAACTAAGTCATATACTCCCGACTTAATCATTGGAAATCCTGATAGTGGTGTAAAGACCAAAAAAGTCACTCAAAATGAAGGTCTCTATCATTATTTTTTATCTCAGACCGAACCAAAGAAATTTGATGAAGCTCTTCAAGATGCTAATTGGGTCACAGCCTGCAAGAGGAGCTCAATGAATTCGAAAGGAACAAAGTCTGGACTTTAGTACCAAGGCCAAAAGACAGATCATTGGTTGGTACTAAATGGGTGTTCAGAAACAAAACGGATAGTGAGGTAATAATTACTAAAAATAAAGTAATATTGGTTGCAAAGGGGTTCTCTTAGCAAGAAAGTATGGACTATTATGAGACTTTTGCGCCTGTTGTAAGAATTGAGGCCATCAAAATTTTTCTGGCCTATGCTGCTCAAGTGAAGTTCAAAGTGTTCCAGATGGATGTAAATAGTGCATTTTTTAATGGTGAACTTGACGGGGAAGTGTATGTTGAACATCCTCCAGGGTTCATTGATCCAAAGTATTTAAATCATGTTTACAAGTTGGATAAAACACTCTATAGATTAAAGCAAGCTCCAAGAGCCTGGTATGAAACACTTGCACAGTTTTTACTAGAAAGTGGTTTCAAAAGAGGTACCATTGGTAAAACCTTATTTCATAAGAGTCATGGTAAAGACTTGTTGTTAGTTCAGATATATGTTGATGATATCATTTTTGGCTCGACTAATGATAAATTTTGTGAGAGGTTTTTCAAGCTAATTCCGTCTAGATATTAGATGAGTATGATAGGAGAACTAAGTTATTTTCTGGGATTACAAGTCAAGCAGACTAAAGAAGGGATCTTCATTAATTAAGCTAAATATACTAGAAATTTGCTAATAAGGTTTGGGATGCAAGATTGCTTAACTGCTACAAGTCTAATGGCCACTGCAACCAATTTAGATTTAAATACTGATTCATCAACAAATATAACTAACTACAGAGGTGTGATTGGCTCACTCCTATATTTGACTGCTATAGGCCTGATATCATGTATGTTACCTGTTTGTGTGCAAGGTTCCAAGATGATTCAAGGGAACCACATCTTATAGCCGTGAAAATAATTTTCCAATATCTTAAGGGAACCATGAATCTTGGTTTGTGGTATACAAGAGATTCAGACTTTAAGCTAATTAGATACTCAGATGCTTATTTTACATGATGAAAAATAGACATGAAAAGCACTCTTAGAAGCTGCCAATTTCTTGGAGGCAGATTGGTTTCTTGGTTTAGCAAGAAATAAAAGTCAATTTCAACTTCTACTGCAGAAGCTGAGCATTGCTGCAGGAAGCTGTTGTGCACAGATTATTTAGATGAAAAATCAGTTATTGGATTATGGGTTAGAGTATTCTAAAATTCCTATATATTATGATAATCTAAGTGCTATTGTAATGACAGGAAATCCAGTACAACACTCAATGACTAAGCACATCAGCTAAAGGTATCAATTCATAAAGGAACACGTTTATGGAAGGAACAGTGTAATTACACTTTGTACCTACAGATCAACAATTAACAGATATCTTCACCAAACCACTTTGTGAAGCTACTTTTACAAGATTGGTAAATGAGTTGGGAATGATCTTAAGATATTTCTCAAATACTAATGAATAGATTATTTCCTGTAACAGACATAAGTATTAGATTTTAGTATCTATTTATTAAAATCATTATTTCTTAAATTATGATGATTGTCTTAAATACTGATACCATGTATTCACACTAATTGATTTATGAAAACTGGTTAGAGTATTAAATTCTAATAATTTACTCTCTACAGTATTTGCATGAATAAACTCTGTTGATAGAAATAAATACTGATATGAGTCAAATAAGTGGATTGACTGTTTAACTCTGATAATTTTTAAAATTTTTTAGGAATTACTAAGACAATAGTTGTAGTTGAATTGGTGGCTATGATTTAGCTGATGATTTTATCTAATGATTACGGCTGTGTGGTTAGTGGCGTGTAAAAAGGAAAATGTTTCAGTAATTATAGAAAATTACATTGTGTAATTGTGCACGTCTTTAACGATTCCTTTTGATATGTTCCATTATTATTAGATACAACACATGCTCATGCCACGTATCCCACTAAGTTGAACCGTTTGTCAGTAAAAGAGTGTAGAGTTATACAAAATCAATTTTTGATTTTATTTTTCAACTCTAATTCAACTCTATCTCTACTGTTTTACTCTCTCTCTCTCTCTCCCTTTCTCTCTCTCTCTCTCTCTCTCTCTCTCTATTCTTTATGTTAAACTCTGAAACCCTAACCGATGTTTAATATTTTCTTAACAAACAGTAAAAATGACTTCACTTGTTACAACAAATCCTTTCTCCTATGATAATGCAAAGTTTGTGCCCAACAACTTTGCAGCTATTCTTGATCAAAATTGCGTAAATCCTGATTATCACATCTTTCCGGATTTATTGGCTGTTAGTGAAGAGGGGTATGCTCTTACCAATACCATTGTGATTTCTGGGGCTAATGTTCTTGCTGTATAGAGAACAGGAAACTATGATGATGGTGGTCCTAATGGAGGTGCTCCAAGTATTGTGTTTGAACACAATGGAGAGACTAAGACAGTCACTCCACAAACTGTCAGGGAAGCTCTTCACATTCCTTATCACAACAATTATGGAAACCCAATTGCTGATGGTGAGATGAGACGTTTCCTTACCCAGATTGGGTATGATAAGGAGATGAAAAATTCGGGATAGCTGAAAAGGCCTGGACTCAGAAAAGAGTGGAATTTTTTTATTGCATTACTAGGGCCTTCAACAACAAAAGAAACAACTTTGATTATTTTCCCATGATGTCTCAACAAATTCGGTATTCTGATTCACTCTCAAAATTTTGATTTTGGTAGAGTTATTTTGTGAAATATAGGGGAAAGATTAAGAGTTGGTCCTGAACTGTATATTATGATATATTCTGTTAGCTTATATTTAATCACTATTTTCCAAATCTTCATATTCCTTCTAATAAGATCATATCTATTTTTAAATTATCCAAAAGGGCTTTTTATGATCTCATTAACAAGGATAACGAGAAGGATGATCTTCCTGGTTATAAAATCCTATAGCTTTTACTAGGGACTTGCTCATTGCAAGGTTTTCTGAGAGATATGCTCAGCAGAATATGCAAAGAGCTAAAATACAGGAAATAACTGATAAGAACCCTTTTATAGTTAACCCTAGCTCTACCACACAAACACAAATCCAAATACAATCCACCTCAGGTGTCTCCCAACAGGAACCTTTTGTAAAAAAAGAGGTTAGCAAAGTCTAATGCCTCTCAGGGATCAGGACTTAGGGCTTCTCAGAAACCACCTGCAGTTACTGATGATGCACAGGGTGAAAGCAAAATAACAGTCTCTCATTCTTCTCAAACTTCTATAATCTAAAAAGAGAATACTTGTTGTTGTTGAGTCAGAATAAGATGATGAGGATAATGCTCCCCTATCAGCCATATTTCAAAAGATAAAAACTGATTCTTCTCAGGCATTGGTTATTTTACCAACTGTACAGGGCACATCGAATACTGATGATGTAACTGCTGATTCAGCCAGCGCTGGATCAAAGAAAAGAAGATTGGTCAAATATTACTTTTCCAAGAAGGCATTGAAGATAAAGGAAGGAAAAGCTGCAGCCACTCACACCAGCTCAAGAATTTATAAAGATGGTCATGCTGCAGCCAAACCTGTTACGATCTCTGCTTCACCATTAAAGTATGATCCAAAGGTGAAAGAGATTTTTGCCACCTCTGAGAAAGTTCAAAGAATCATGGTTGAGATTATTCAAAGAGCAGCTCAGGAAACAAATGCTAATAGAGATCCGTCTACCAGGATCTTTATTGAGCACGAGCCAAGCCCGCAAGAACCTCCATCTCCTCATGATGAAGCAGTTGATACTGGCTCTATCCCACAAGAACCTACATCTCAAAGTGGTGTAGCAGATATTGAAGATATGCTCAATCCTATTCCAATTGATGTTTAAATAATAAAGGAAATATATGATGCTGAGACTACAAAGTTGATAGATGAGGTCTCTAAGGTTAAAAGCTTTTGTAAATTAATTAAGTATCATTCTAAGAAGAATACAGTTGGAGTACATCTCAGTAGAGCACAATATGATGATTCAGATAAATATGAGAGTAGTAGACAAGAACCTAGATCTCAAAGTGATCTAGCAGCTCCAAAATCTCCAGCCACACAAGAACCACTGCCTCAATGTGGTAGTGCATGCTTATCTCCTGATGCAACTATCTTAACCCTGAATCTGGAAAAAAGAGTGCATCCCACACCTAAATCTACTGAATTTCTCTCAGATCTTCCCTTAGATGCATTTCCTCTACATGAAGATGACACTTTCATAACACAAGGTATAAATACCGACTTTTCATTATCAGCATTTAATTTAAATACTCATACTGTATTGTCAGCATTTACTGTTACTCCAAGTCCTGATGGTATGATCAATATCCCTCTAAAAGAGGGTACCCCTATCTATGAGACCATCGATATCTCTTCTCAGCCACCTCTTATTTTTGTAAGACACAAATTTTTGAGCTTTTCTAGTGAGGTTGAGAGAAAAGATCTAGAGTAAAAATAGAAATAAAAAGAGACGGGCTCCTGACCTGGCAAAAGAAGTGGTAGATGAGAGTCATGATTTAGCTAATCCTTGAGAGAAAACTCTAACTATTGAAAGTCATGTGATGAATATGGTGAGAAGTAGTGAGACTAATTTAAAAGAATATAAAGATCTAAGTGGTTCATTTTCTTCTCTTGCAGTTGCTCAGAGTATCAAATAAATAGTTGCTAGTGAACAGCCTGTAGACCCTTTGTCAAACTCTGATGCACCAAATGCTGACATTTCCCCTGCAGGTCTAAGTACTAATACTTTCTTGTAGTCCACTAATGTTGTAACTTCAACCATTTTAACAATCCCTGTTATTGCTGGTGTTGAAGATGCAGAACAGTCCACTCTTATTGGTGTCACTCTAGTGTTTAATCCAGTTCCCGAGTCTCCGGAACACTCTACTCGAACTGAAATTTTGGAGATAGATGTTGAGACACATATTCCCATGATCACAATTCCTGAGAGAATTGAGTTAAATGGTGATGTTGAAGTTTCTGAAGCTGTTGGCTCCCATACTGTTCCTTTGGAAAATATCTTACCAAAATTTGATGCTAAAGATGAAGTGGCACAGAAGTTAAAGAATCCAATTGCTAATGATGAAGCTTCTGTTCATTCTGAGTCTGAGGATGACATTGATGTTTCTAAGATTAATGTTGACTTACATTCTGATGAAGACTTGGATGAATTTTTGTTTCTAGCAGATATGCCTGAGAAGGAGAAGCAAAGGATATTAAATGCAAGGGCTGATCAAACTTCCAAAGCATATGAAAGAATAAAACTCTAAATGGAAGGATTATACTTATCCTATTTCTCTTCATAATGCCTCCAAACACTTACAAACAACTGAATCTCAAATTAAAGGTCCTTTGCTTCTTCCTCATCCGAAAGTTTCTTCCATGATTATGAAATCTATTCATTCTTCTCATACACATACTCAAAATAAGATTAAATCAATTAAGGATTCTTTTGTTGAAGTGAAGGCTAAGTCCGAATTTAAACTTCAGAAGCAATTAAATCCTATTGTTCTTAGGTAAGATAAGATGGAAAAACATCGGGAAAAGCTTGAACAAAAGATTGATGGTCTTCAAACAACATTGGATCTTCTTGTATCTTTCTTTGGTGATGATGATGTCAAAAAGGGGAGAAAATAAAGGCTAAAAAATCTAAATGCTCACAAAATGTGACATTTTATGATGATGATGATGATACTCGGGATGGAGGGAATAAGGGAGGAAAATCACTTAGTAGGTAAAAGGGTGAGATTGGCTCTAGTGGTACTTCTAAGTCCACTATCCAAAGAAGAAGAAAAGGTGGAAGTGGAAGTAGAAGAAGTGGTGGAGATGGAAGAAGACAACAAGTCTTAAAGATTTTGCAGACAAAATAGTTGACTACTACAACTGTGACAACTACTGAAAGCCAAATGCTAATAGTCACAGGTGCTGATGATGACCAGGCTGAAAGGATTGTAGAAGCTGGTACTGAAGCAAGGCAGTTCAAGCAAACACTGAAGGTTAAGGGAAAGAAGACAACTTTATTCTACACGAATCCTAAAAATTCTAGCTTTTGATTCTGAGGTAAGTAGAAGGATTTTTGAAAGAGAAAATCCCGCAGTTGATCTTGAACAGGTGAGACAGATGGATAACGAGTTTGCTTTATTAAAATCAGCAAATACCGGTGTTCCGAAAATTGAAGATTCTCCTAGAAGATAAAGAAGTCAAAGACCTAAAGAGAAATGAATAGTCATTAAGGACATCAGCTCAACTGAAAATTCTGAAAGATCTATTCTTAGGTCTTAAGTTATCTTAAATGTTGATAGGATGTATAAGGGGAATGAGAAAGTTGGTGAAAAATCAGCAGTTTCAAAATCTCAAATACTGATAGATCCAATCTATACAATAGATCAAGCTTATGATGATGCTCATGAAGACATGATTAATGAAAAAGAAACCAATCAGTTTCATAAGAAAAGAAAAGTTATTCGTGAATCTGATTGGGCTGAGATACTGAATATCACTTCAACCACTGACACTGCTCAAGTTGAAGAAATTAATAACAGTCTCAACCACTAATGTTATTCATGTCGAAGACAAAATTTTTCAAGAAATAAAAGCCGATCATTCAATTCTCGAGGATCCAAACTCTGATGAAAATAAAGATTCAACAGATCCTGATAATTCTCAACTTTCACTAGCTTATAAGAAGAAGTTGTTATAGAGTAACAAGACACCAACACCAAAGAGAGACTTTTCTAAAACTATCAATAAAATCTACAATGGTACTTCTCAAGCAAGAATTACTGGTAGAACTGGTGGTATGGGTCTCCCTAATGCTGATACATATACAGGAAATGCTTTAATTCTTAGAGAGCCTGGGAACTTAACAGAAGTTGTTTAAATGTGAAGCTTGAATATCTACACAAGATTGTATCTATCCAAATTGTGCTTGATATGTTTGTTACAAACAAGCCAAAGGAAAAGATGCTCTATTTTATTGAGTCAGGACCAAGGTTGAGTATTTCTCAGGAACAGGTGCAAGATAAACTATGGCAAGAGTTGGAATATATTGTTAAATTACTGAAAGTCAATAATTGTACAACTTCCAGATGGTCTGAGTATCCGAAAAATCTGGTATACAGAAAGCAGAGAGGAATGCTTATCAAATCTAAATACATTCCAAAGTACATAACTGAAGATGGCTCAACTATTGATAGGCCTAAATGCGGAGCTCCGATAACTACTTTTATTGGAATTAAAGTTCTCACTTTTAATCCAAATGGTAAGAAGGTTGGATTTTTGGAGCTAGATTATTTATCACTAAGCAAATCTAAACTTCATAATCTCATAACAGCTATCTATCAAAATGATAAATTTACTCTGGGGCTGCAGGATATTAAACAGATATGGATATGTACTTGAATGTAGATAAAGGAAATTTTCTGAGAAAGTTCTTTGATGAAGCTACAGGCTATGAAAGGATTAAAGACTGAAGATAAAGTCTGATACACTGATTGTAAGATTGTACATGTATAAGTATTTCTGCATTTGGATAGTTTTGACATCATCAATTAGGAACTTGTACATATTTTCATTATGCACAAGTTGGGGGAGATTGTTAGATATAATTGATGATCTTAGTATATAAACTATCAGAGTTTGCTATCTATCTGTGATATCAGAGTTTGATAAAAGGCGACGCCATCAACATTTATCATCAGGATTTGCTGATAAGTATCTGTCATCAGCATTTATTTATATCAGCATTTGTCAATCTGAAAATCAGGAGATATCACAGGAGAATATATTTGCAAAGATATCTCAGTATAAGACTTTACTTAGTTATAGAAATCAATAGTTGGAGATGTATTAGGATTTCTTATTCATGTATATCATATCAACTAGATTGATTGCGTAATTGTGCAGTATATAAGCACAGATTAGGTTAACACTATAAGTGTCGATTATTGTTTTATCTCTCTGTGTAACCTTGTAGCTCTCAAGGATATTTGTTCATCCTTTGAGAGAGTTTAGTAATAAGTTTCTTATTCATTAATACAAAAACGGTTACTGTATCTTGAGTTTTAATTCAAATTGATTATTAATACTGTATACACCGCCCGCTACAGTATACTTAAAGGCCTAACATATCAAAATATAGATCTGAAGCTTGTAAATATAGTTGTGTAAGTCTTTATGGTGTGAGTAAATTTGGGGGCACTTCTCCTTGTAAAAATCTTAAAAGAATCAAATTAGCTCTCATAAAAAGAATTTTGCAGAGTTTCGTTACTGTATTGCTGGAGAAGACTTCTTGTTCCTTCAATAATCTAATGGATATATAGTGATGTGACTTGATTGGGAATATAGGGACATGTGGCACATTGTAGGCCATATAAATGAGCTTAGATTATTTCAAATCGACTAATGAGAGCTACTAATCGACCTTGCATTATTTTAAGAGCTACAAGTCAATAATAAAGTACCTTGAGAACTACAAATTGACCTAGACTTCTCCTTGGAACTTTAAAATCGACTCATGACATCATTCATGTGCTACTAGTCGACCATATAAAGATGGAAAAGGATGGAAATCGATAATGGCTAGCTTAGTACTCCTAGAATTGACAAGGGACCATACGACAACTACTAATCGACTACTTCTTCTTTTTTATATGCAAATCGATAATACAACTAAGGATAAGGCTATAAATTAACCATACCATGCTTGGAAGTCTAGAAATCGACAATAGAATCTTTAACACCCTATAAATTGACCAAAGTGAGAAGAGAGGCTTGATGGTGACCTGACATGACCTATGTTGCTACAAATCAAAAATTCACTTACTATAAGCCTCCTAATCGATAATGTACTTCAAGAATGCCTAGAAATCGACCAAGGAACTTGTATTTAAGTCTACAAGTCAACAATACAAGTATATGAACTTGTACTTGGATTACTTTCAAGCTTTTAACTCATTCATGTGTGTTAAGCTATAGTCTTCTATATCTTCAAGTCTTCAGTCTTTTGTCTTCAAATCTTCTAATCTTCAGGTCTTTATAATTAAATCATTTAACATTAATATTGATTATGAATACCACTTAACAGTCTTTTTGAGAATAATTATTAGTTTTCCTTCACGTATCACTTGAAAGAGATATGTCCTAAGTCCAATCATGTATGAGGATTTAGGAATAACTTTTATGTAATCTGTTTTGATTTCATTGATATTAATAAAAGACTTGTTTTATTTTTATTGCGGGCTCTATCTATTTTAAGTGTTTAAATAAGATGTACCACAATTTAGAGTAAAGCTTTTTATGGATTGTGATGAGATCATAATAATGAGACCTAAAAGATGATAACTCTAAACTTAAATAGTTCCTGGTCGTAGGATTACTAACTGGTAATTAGTAATCCACAAAGATTGGTACATACTATGTTTGCTTCATTATGAAGGATGTCTGTTCTCATAGACATTTGTGTGGTGACACTATAGCTAGTATGTAGGTGCTTATTATAAAATAAGTTCACTGAACATGACTCACACAGCTAAACAACTGATGGAGTTCACTCACGTGTCAGCAGTTGTTCACATAGTGATAGTTGTATAAGTATCCTTAGACTTGAGGTCATCATAGTCATCTTGTGTACACTGAACTATGCTTTGGTTTAGTTCTTAGTCTCCAGGGACAATTATAAGGGCTCTACTGGGTATAGGAATTTGTACACGAAGATAGTGTATGATCAATAAAGGATTTACCCCTTCCAGTGAAGGAAGAGAATGTTCAATGCTGATCCACTTATGCTAGTTCAGGAATCTCTGGCCAGAGTGAATGAAATTAGAAAGGAGTTTCTACTTTACATTAAATAGAACTAAACATAGTGAATGGAAAAGCAAGTGATTAAATAAGATAGGCTTGATACAAGTTCCATGCCTTGTATTTAATCGTGACATTGCAGGGTAGAAGGAATTAATTATACGGTAACTATTCACTGAATAGGTTCTTGGTATTCTAAGCAGTGAATTCGTATTATCCGGATAGTCGCGATATGCTGAGAAGTATCCCTCACGATGTAGAATAAATATGATTAATTAATTAATCATATTTAATGAATTAGAGAATTTATATAAATAATGATAAAATAGTTTTATTATTATTTATTTCTACTACCGGCTTAATATTGAACCTACAGGGTCACAGCATAAAAGAGAATGATTTAATGGTGGAGGAATTAATTAATAATGGCTGATAATTATTTATTTATGAAATAAATAATTAATTGGCAAATTTAATAATTGATTAAATGAGATTTAATTGATTATAAATTAATTAAGAAAAGTTCTTAATATTATTAATTAAGAATTTAATTTTTGGAAATTAAATCAAGAGAGAGAATTATTTCTAAAGTGTTTAGAAAAAGAATTAATAATTAAAAGGTGTTTTAATTATTAGTGAGAATAATAAAGGGTTAATAATAATAATATTTTATGGGAAATTTTCAGCTGAAAATTTTGCCTATAAATATACCATTATAAACCCTATTTTTGCCTCAACCCAAAAAGATTTATAAAACCCTAATTCTCTCCACCTCCTCCTACTTCATTACATCATTTTCTTGGTGGATACCGGTGGAGTGCTTCACACTTGAGGAGCAGCTGCTAAGGATCTCCGCTCGTGGTTCTTGGATTGCTTTTAAAGGTTAGAAATCGATCCCTCGATTTTAATCACGATTTATATGCTTTTATTTGGATTTTATATGTGTAAAATTGTTTTTCCATGCTTCCGTGATAGATAAAATCCTACATCACTGACGCCTAGTGCAATTGCTCTGGTTCACAAGCGACTATTTCCGTTTTTAGGTCTTTGTATTATAACTATACGGTCCACTGTCAAGTTTTTCTATAATATCCATTCAGCTTCACTTAGAATCCTTCAAGTCTTCACACTAACCCTAATAACTGCTTTGAATGACTTCAAACTTATTCCTCAATTTCCTAAACATATTAATGAACTTCATACGGACTTCTGTTGATGTCTTCTTCATTGCAGCTACTAAGATCATTATGTATATACCAAATCATCATTCTGAACTGATTCTAGTGGAATATAGATTATTTTCAAGTCCTTTATTTTATGTTGAGTTTTCCAAACCGGTATTGTGGAGATAAATATTCATCTTCAATATTGCTCAAAAATACTGTAGCGATCTATTTTTTCATTTCTGGTAAGTTGTACCATAACTTGTGTTGTTGTGAAGAGGCCAAGTAAAGATATCATGAACTTCATTTGACTTGACTCTGCTATCCAGTTTAATTTGGACTTCTCAATGTAGTATAATTATGCACTTCATGATATAGCATCTTTCTTTACTTTTCGGTGTAGCACATAATTAGACTTCTCGATCTTGAACAAGTTTGGACTTCTCGACAAGCCAAACTTGAACTTCACAATATAGCTATAAACTGGACTTTACTACATGACTTTGATAGACTTCATAATATAGCTCTTCCATACTTCACGATATTGAAGTTAGAGAATTTCTTCAACTTATTGGCCTTCTTTTTGTAATTTGCTACTTGAAGAATCTTCACTGAACTTCTACTAAATTGATTTATTCTATAGCTATTATGCATAAGACTGTTGCATGAGAATCCCTAAGCTCTTTAACATTATGATTTATCTAAAAGACAAACAAGATAAGTACATTGAAACATATCACTAATCCAAATTGTAGACTCCATTTGGTCATGCAAAGTAAATATTATAACTTGAGTAGGCTTGTTATGATGGTATAGAGATGTCATGTACCTAACAATTTTCCCCAAATTGTGAGTAAGACACTTAGACATAATTTTAAAGCTACTAACAAGCCTACCATACTAAAAAAGAATATGCAAGTAACAACAGTATGAATTTCAAGTACAATGTATTTATTTTAATCTTTGGGAGACTTATAGAAGTTGATTGTTCCACCCTTATATCTATTTTGAGATTAGCACCAGTGTTGATATGGTCTTTTAGTGTTTATTATCATATTCTTATTCTCTCACATCTTTGAACCTTGGCTTCTTCTGTAATCCTCGGATCAGATGAATTTCTGTGATGACTAGTGTCCTCCAAGTGATTTCTTTGACTTCTCTACCAAAGGCTTTCAGAAACTTCAAGAAAAATGTCATCATGATTTTTATTTGAGTTTTTATGTTTCGTGAAGATTGGCCTGAATTCTAGTTGCGCAGACACTGGTTCTTAAATGGTACTAAGCATCAAACATTAAGATCACTATGTTGCTTCATCATCTATTTTCCTCTTCCTTTAGTACTCATTTTGCATATTTCACCGCTCTCTTGTTTTCTATTGTTTCTTCTCATCATTTCATGTTCTGATATTCCCATTGACTTCATTGATATCTTTCTACCTTCTCATCTCTCGTTGTCATTGAATTTATTCATCTCTCCCTACCTCTGCTTCTAATCTCTACCCCTTAGGCATGTTAGTAAATTTTGTGAGTGATACCTCTTCAAGGATTTTGTGATGTTCCAGTTTTCAAAATTCTGATTTACAATTTTGAGAGAAGTGAACAAGGAAACTGAGTTGAGATCTTCAAAGTTAAAAAGATTTGTAAATACTGATGATGTCAAGGATGAATGCATAACAGTTAAACCAATTTCTTTAGCTAGTACATTCTAGATTCTTCACAACTAATCACAGAGTCTCCAGTAAAGACTGGTGAAACCACTGATATAAGGAATGTGGAATGTTTCCACATATTGCGACCCAGTTCATTCATTCCCGATTCCGGTACAATCGCAACTGAAAATATTGGGGTTCATGAATGGAAATGCTGGAAGCGATGACTCATAAGAACACTTGATTCTTGATTTCTAATTTCAGAATATGATCATATTAAAAGAAGCAATCTTTATCTCTGTAACGCCCCCAAATCTGGGGTTAGGAACCTGGGTCGTCACGCAATTCTTCAATTATGTGTAACCTGCATTAACTCGATAATCCAATATTTCCATATCACAGACCCCCAATCTCACACACTCACAAGTTATAGCCTTAGAAATGACGTACGACAAGTATCATCTGTTATTAAAAGTCAAATGTACTTTACAGGATCTCAAACAATTATTCATAACCTCTACATGAAGTTACAATAATTACGACTGCTATCTTATACCTATCTGATACTCTGGCACACCTGAGACAAGGCTGCCAGGGATCCTCCCCATGACTGCAAGCGACTAAGTCCCACACTGGCATACTGGTTATCTGTTGTGTTGTGTCATTTAAAAGAAAGCAAGAGTGAGCTATAATGCCCAGCATAATAATGTACAGTGTGAAAATAACTGTATGATAAACTCACGTAAAATATCATATATGATAATTACATTTTATTCAAAAATAGTTTTCCCTGGTGACACACACCTTCCCATGAAAATAATTCTTTAATGGATTTTATTATCCTACGAATACCTTAATGGTAACCCAGCACCTAGGCTTGGGTTACGGTATTGCATCACAATTCCAATCGGAAGATTAGGACATTTATTGGAGCCACCGCATACGATAATCAGTCGTACTACGATAAAAGTAACATTTTCTATATGTAGATGGACGATTCCCTTTTATTATTGGTTATCACCCTGGCCGCATTCGGGCCTTTTCTGTGTCCGCCCCTCTCAGGTACACACTTCGCGTCTATCTCTCTCAAGACACGGTTTTGCGCCCATCCCTCTCAGGTACGCATACTCCACATGTTCATCAGTATATAAAATGCTTTCTCATGTGGTAGTAAATTGGTAGTCTCCCCAGTCCATGAAATACTGGAGTCTACCCTCCTTGTCCTTGTAAGAATCCCATCATATTTATGGAACTTATATTGTTCCCCAAGCATATTGCTTGTTGATAGCTACACTTGGATATGTATGTGTATATATGTACTTCCGAGAATTTTCGTAGGAAGTACCAAGGATGTGAGTTGACCATTGTCAACATATTTGTTATATAAGGGGGAGTTTATTTTGAAACTATATTCAAAATTTTTAAATAAGTCGAGATAATATTCTCCGACGTTCTAAAGTTATTCGAATAATTTTTTCGAAAATCTGAGGGTATTTTAAATTAGGATCTATGATTTTTAAATCATAAATAAACCATTTAATAAATAATAAATAATTAAATGATAATTGATAAATAATTAGCCTCGAATGAGTTTACTCTTTAAAAGAATATTTAAAATACTATTCCTCAACCAGTTTATTTTTACGCAATTAATAATCTTTAATGTTTAATCGGGTTTGAAATAAATAATCGTTGGAGTACACTTCTCCCATAATAAAGGAATAGATATATAATATTTATTGTTCGAATAATAAAATATAGTTGAGGGAATATGATCGTTGGGAAATCGTTTTAATAAAAGTTTGAGGTATTTTAATATTTCGTAAGTGGACGTTGAGTCCCTTTTAAAACACACTACTATGTACTTTAAATCGTCCTATAATATCACCGAGACAATTTTCGGGTTTATATTTTATAACACAAAACTGATCGACTCTCGGTCTTACGACTTATACATCACGCTCTATTATAACGTTAATATTCTAATTAAAACACCTCCGGAATACTTCCGGGTTTTCATCAATTTTTACTGACCGATCCTCGGTCTAATATATACACGCCACACTACTTGCTAGCGTTAACGTCCTAAATTATAAACTCCTCCAGGATACCTCCGGGTTTTCATAATCTTACACTGACCGACTCTCGGTCTAAATATAACATTTCGAAATTCGGTATGAACATATACTAGAAATTATCAACAATTGAGTAATGTAATACATCTCAAACTTCGTAAAACAGTTTAAAGCAATCTCATGCATATATCACAGTTTTGTAAAATATTCACACCACAACAATTCTTAAAAGGTAGGGTTTGAAAACTTGCATGGGTATCTTGAGATGGAGGATGCTCTAGGTTCCTCTCGGAAATCTATAACCATAACACAAGTCGTTTTGTTAGGTCCCGTTCTAATTTACGGCTACCCGCACTCATGTGCTAATCATTATGCACCCTCTCAACTTATCAACTTATATTACCCTTATTATTTCTTTATGTCCTTATTCACATTATGGTCGCTTCCTTTTTCAAAGTATCTTAAGTCCATTTTCATTTTCGTCGTCGGCTCCGCTTAAGCATTCTACGGTTTCTAATTGCGCGGTCTCGGCTCCGATATTTTTATAAAATTGAAAAATCATTATTTTCACTTGAAATATTTATGACAGTTAGGAAACTCAATTTAATACTCTCTGTAAAAGTTTCATGATTTATGAATATTTTTAAGTCGATCCTTTATATTTTAAAAAATTTTAATTCGTAGTAGTTTTTGTCGCGTAAATCACTTTTAGTAAAACAGCCATAACTTTTGATTCGTAAATCGGAATCAAGCGATTCAAGCGCCTAAACGATCCTTGTAACATTATCTATCATAAAAAAGGTTTATTTTTCAAGGAACTACATTTTACACCCCGGGAATTTCTGCAGAAACTTAAAGTTACGTTTTGTTCATTTTAACGAGATTACGTTTACGATCAGAGTTTTGTTTACGCCTTAGATCTTTATATTACCACCACCAATCAAAATATCATCATCAAAATACTAAGTCCTCTCAAGAACATCATGTTCTTGAGGCAATAACAATCAACCTTAAATCTACTTAACTAAACATCAAGATCTCAATAATATCACCACTAAAACTAGATTTACAACAACATACTAAAAGGATCTTGAAATTGAATCTTAAACAAAGTTGGGTCAAAGATTTTTACCTTTCTTGAAAGCTTGAGATGTTTTCTTGATGATGGTGAAGTCTTGGGAGTGCTTAGTATAGTTTTTGGAACCTAAAACCACCATTGAAATCAAGAAACCAAAGAAGAGTTATTATTCATACTATTCATTAGCAACTTTCTTAATTTTATTTCACCCATCAAACCTTGAGAAAAAGAGCTCAAAGATTTATATTACCTTACTTTGGTTGTTAGGAAGCTTTAGAATTAATGGGAGGATTTATCCATGGCTAGAGCTTGAAGTTTTGATTTTGATTTCTTGGTTTTAAGAAGAAGGGCCGAATGGGAGGTTTTAGGGAGATAAGGAGAGTTTTTATGCTTGCTTCTTCGTTGCTTCTTGGTTGCTTCTTGATTGCTTATTGGAAATGAGGTTGTGATAACTTGTGATATCTTATATTGATTGATATTTTCTATTTTAGATCCTAGGATTTTATTCTTGTTGCCAAATCCATGGACAAGAAAACTAGCTAGCCTTGTAGTTTGTAAGCTAATCTACTTAACTTAGCCCTTTAGCTCACTATTTGCTTAGCCTTGGTTGATCATCCTATCTCTAGCTCAATATTTGATAAAGTAATCATGGTTACTTTCTTACTATGGTTAGTTAGTGTGTTACGTTTATTTAATCGTTTACGCGTTCGCTCGGTCACTTAAACGTTTTCGAAATACTTTCTCGTAAATGGTTCGTGACGTAATTCATTTCGTATTTATTCCTTATATTTTGAATTATCATACTTGGATATAAATCCTTAGGGTTTTAATTTTGTAATTATATTATGATTCCCGTAATCCTCGATCATTCGTAAATATGGTCATTTTTCAAAGTTCGTTTTCTTTGAAAACTAATAGCGTTTACATACACTCATTTGGTACGTATAATCATGTTATCAATTCTGAAACTCATTTTCTCATGCACAACATAGTGTGGGCTAAAACGTTTTTCCCCATCCGTCAAGGTTACTATTCATAAACGTTTTACAAGGTCTCAAAAATTCAAGTTATTATATTACTATTCATAAAGGTCTTTTACCGATGTCAAAAATTTGGGTTCTTATAGTCTTCCCCCCTTAAAAGGATTCCATCCCGGAATCAGTTCAGAAACAGGTAGGGATATGCTTCTTGCATGACAACCTCGAGTTCTCACGTTGACCTTGCAGTATTTGATCTCTTTATAAAATTTCCACTCATTCATCCAATATATTTCCGGGTACTCGTCCTTGTAGTCTTATGACCTCTACACGTTACTCGACATACGCTTAGTCTGGCTACGAGTTTATTAGCTCATTTTCAATCATATGTTTGGTTTTGACGGTTAAATTTCCTAACCTCGATTCGTGGTACTCGTTATAAACTTGATGACCGTTCGACGATGGTGCTAATTTATAAGTCAACTGTCTTAGTCCTTTAATTCTTCAACTGGTCCAATAAATCTTGGGATCAACATTTCTTTCCCTTTCGAATCTCATCACTCTCTCCTCGGGAGGTACTCTCAACAATATTTGGTTCACTACTTCGTACTTTCTGTTTTTATAGTTCTGGTCCGCATATCTCTATTGTTCATCCTGGGCTGCCACTTCTAGGAACTCCTTTGGTCTATTGACTCAACTATGGTCCAGTATCCTCCGCTTACAAATTTCTTCCCAACCTAAGAGAGAACGATTCTTTCTTCCGTATAAAGCTTTATAGCCGTTCCAATGCATGCATGATAACTCGTTATTGTCGATAATTTGATTAACGTCAACTGGTCGCTTCATTTCCCTTAAAATCTATAATATGGACGATTAACGCATCTTGTTTAGAATCATCATTTAACTTATTCGTTTCCCCCATCCATTGCTCCTACTAGTGCTAGAGTTTCGTTCCTTAACGTTTTCCCATTTTGGGCGCATCATCTCTGTCGATTATTTTATGTAAGAAGTTCTCATCGCATTTCTACACGCTCGCCTCATGTTACACGCTTAGCGTCAGATTTAACATTTCTTCCCGTAGTAACGTAAGGCACATCCTCGTCCTGTTGCCATCTTGAAGGAAGCACCATTTCATACGCAATTGATTGACAATGTTCAGCTTCCGTCATCGGTCGGACTTCTTTAATCATTCCCCATATAATATCTATAGTACTATGATACCTTCTGGGTCGTACTTGTTATTCTCACTATCGCCTTAGACGTATTCACATTTATTAGTACCTGCTACCAGTGGACTTTATAGGACGTGTATGATCTTCTTTTCTATCTATCAGCTCTGACAATGACATCCTTCATTCTTTCACGTTGTCCTTTATAAGGGATATCGGAGATTATTTTTCGTATGCTAGCGTGGTAAGTACATTTACTTGAATTATCTGTCAACAATAGGCGATTCCCCAAACCGTTCCAAATAAAACATAAGCCGCTAGTTGTATTTTCAATAGTCAGGATAGTCCTCTCATTCTACTTGTCGATTTGAGAACTCTAAGTCATTCCTATGTCCGTCTTTTTTCGCAAAATATCTTGGAAAGTAGTCCCGTTAATTAAATCTTGGGTCCTTGCGCGGTGCAGTCGTCACAGGGTCTCTCTGTCCCAATTATCTCTTCTGTGTTCATAACAATTTTGTAGAGTGGACATATATCGTTTTCATAATAAAATACGCGGTCTTATTTAATCTATCATTCAAAATCCTCAAATAGCACGACGGCTAACTTGGTTCTTGATAATCCTCCTTCAAAATTTAATATAATTAACTCTTACTCTTATTTGGGTCATCTACAAGTCGTAATCGCCAAAATTTTAATCCTCGACTTTTCCGTTTTCATTTTCAACCATGTCGAATACTTACTTACCTACTTAATGACATCCCTTTTCATATTCTGTCATGACTAATATCCGTTTACATTTTTAGGCATCTTTAAGTCTTCCTGTTAAGTAATAAAGGGTTCTTTTCATGCGATCCCTCTCATCAGTTATTCTGAGATTTGTCATCCTCAATATATCTTTTCCTACTTAAAGTGTCGGCCACCACATTGGCCTTTCCTTGATGATAATATATTTCTCAATTATAGCCTTTGATCAATTTGACTATAGCCTCTATCTCGTGTTCAGTGTAAGAAAAAAAATTCCAAAATTTTCTCATAAGTAAATTCCTTGTCCCTTTCAGTCCGAACCTTATCGCAATTATTCTAGATCATTATTAGGACGCCTCATGTCACGGTCCTTTAGCTGCATAGATTATCGTTACATTTCATACAAAATCCTGTTTTTATCACTGAGTACTTCTAACAAGAGGTTATTACTAATCTTATGTTCACTTTTTGAAAGTCTTATTCCTCGAATTCATACATGATTGGTCTTTCCCGAATTCATTAGTTCTTATCCCAATAGTGTTTCAAAGAAGCGTACCTCACTAATCATGTTATATCTCTATTATTGTTCTTCTATAACTATGTTAAAGATCCTTATGATAATAACTAAACATGGTATTCCCTGTTTAAAACAACTTACTCAGCACGATGCTCCGATTGCACCATCATAGCACTGAGCTTTCAGTCTCATAATACAACAATCGGTTCTTAATTATACCTCTCTTTGTTCGGAAGGCAATTAGCCTTGGAAAAATGATTTTCACGATATCGATGAAATTTAGACAATCTTAACAAGATTTCAAAATCTAACATCTGAACAATTATTGAGCTCTGAATAAAAGAGTCACAACACTCAGAAAATTTATAACTTGAAAGGAAGAATACAACAAGGATTATCCTTCCATGTCCTTAAAATTTTATACTGTGATATTATAGAGAATATCCATTTAAAGAAATGATTGTTGAATAATAACATCATACGAATGATACTTGTAAGATTTTCCCATTGAAAGAATACTTTTCTTTTCGAATAACGAAGGAAATTTGAAATAACATTCTCAACCAAAGGTTAATCATTGAGGTTTCAAAATGATGTTATTTTGAAGGAAGGAATTTTACTCAATGATTAACAAATAAGGAAGTATATTGTTCTTGAATCACTTTATGATTTTAATTGGTTATTCTATATATAAACAAAAGAATAGAATATTCATGAACAAAATATTTCATAAAACTGAATATGAATTCTCGTTTGAGTGGGCGACCTAGTTAGGTCTCAATTAAATCATTCTTTGAAAATTTCATCAACAATTAAATTTTGCATATGTAATGCACTATGGAATAATAAAAATTTGATTGGAAGTGGAACTAGCAAAATAATAGCTAGTCCATATCAAGCAATATTATCAACTGGCTAAGAAAATGGTCGGCACAATTGGTTTGGCCCATAGCAACTAGCTAGGACGATTAGCTAGGCTTTCATCGTATTAATTAAAATTTTGACTAGTTAGGACAATTAACTAGTCTTTCATGAGAACATATGCAACTAGGCATATTTCAGTTTGTTTGTAAAAAATCTCAACATCGTAACCACGGAAGAAACTGTGGCTACTTGGATGACGATTTTGAAATTAAGAGTTTTTAAATTTGGGTCGAGAAAGACAATTATAACTCTGAATCAAGTGGTATTGGCATTAGAACAATTGATAGCCTCTTATCAAATATTTTTTTCCAAATAAAGGGTACACTCATAGGTGCCCTAGTTCACATACTTTATCAGATCTTTAAATAGAATTGAATTTGGAATACCAATATCAAATTGATACCCTTACTATGATTTCAAAGTTCAATATATAATTTCATCCTGATTAGAAGAAAAGGATTCCTGAGGAATATATGAATATTAGATCATCCATGTTTTTAACAATTTGTTAGATATTTATAGTCTCAACTGAGAAGAGTAAGTATGAAAGAAGAATCAAATGAAGATACTCATTATGAATATTCATCGATGAATTGAGGGAAAATTTATACACATAAAAAAAATCTCTTGGATAATTGAAATAAAGTAAAAATATCTCTGAGTTGAACAAAAAGATCATAATCTATGAATGAAATTTCATGGATTAACTAAAAAAATTGAACAAGTCCTGATGCGGAGACATACTATTCAAGATGGTCACATCAGAAGTTTAAAGTAGGGAACGAAAAGGATTGCCTGATATAACTTATCAAGGCAATATGAATGATCAACAATTTGGAGGGAGTAACGTGACAGTGAGTAGGTGCCAAAATATTTCACTGATTATCCTAACTCTCGTCATTATCCATCTGAGGATGATCCCACCTCTTCTTCTTCGTAATTCCATGTTTCAAATAGTTTCTCTTTCAACATCATTTTAAAATCGCTTACTAACTTGACTTTCGTGCGTATATCTGTCATTCAGGTGTTTTACCTCGAAGACCTTACTCAGAAATATATCAAAAGCATCTTTTAAGCCGATAGGGGCCTGCTACACGCATCCGTTACTAACTAAAAGTGGCCAGTTCTCCCTGGGAACAGATCAAAGAGATCTCTTAGGGATCTCAATGCAGTCCATAAGTTCGGTGGCATGTGTGTGTAAGTGAACATACATTACCGAATATATTAGAGGTCTACGAGTATATATACGTAGCCTCTAACATCATATCTACCGAAGAATTCCGCTCTAGACTCACTGGTCTATCCCTTTTTAAAAAAAATTCTAAGATCGAACCATCGCTCGTTAGAATCTTACACCATTTAATTATAGACATGTCATCAATTCTCGATGCTCTTAATTTTTAATCTAAACCATCATATCCTTACATGTTAAGCGCACTAATAATATTATATAGTGTAGTCATCTTACGTTAACATTCTTATATAACATTCAAATCTTCCTTAATAGAAAATATCCTTAAGGGTATATTGGACACTATATCTGGTGAACTCGTGATTAATATAATATTCACATCCTCCTTGGTAAAATGACATTGTCAACTAGTTTGGGCCAATAACCTCAATTGTATACTAATAATTAGACTTCATGGTCCTCACATGTGATGCCCCTTCACGGGCAACCTATAAAGAACTACTAGTAACTAGGCTCGTGTTATCAAAATTTACATATGGTGTTGGTAATATCATCTTTACCCCAAATACTCTAGAGACTCAGCTCCAAGTTCTACATCCACATCCTTGCCAAATCCAATATGATTCTAATTTTTCTCCTCATCATTCTGATAATCTCTAATGGTTCTATTAGTCATACTTTAATACCTCAAATAGACATTTAATCTAACCTACACATTGAGGCTATATCCGGTAGTCCAATGATGAACTCTATATGAGCTCTTACGAAATCTCTCATCTAGATAAAATCCTAACACTCTCGTCTCTAAGTACTATAACTTAATGCTCTGATACCATTTCTGTAACACCCCCAAATACGAAGTCAGGAACCTGGGTCATCACGCAATTCTTCAATCATGTGTAACCTGCATTAACTCGATAATCCAATAATTCCATATCACAGACCCCCAATCTCACACACTCACAAGTTATAGCCTTAGAAATGACGTACGACAAGTATCATCTGTTATTAAAAGTCAAATGTACTTTACAGGATCTCAAAAAATTATTCATAACCTCTACATGAAGTTACAATAATTACGACTGATATCTTATACCTATCCGATACTCTGGAACACCTGAGACAAGGCTACCAGGGATCTTCCCCATGACTGCAAGAGACTAAGTCCCACACCGGCATACTGGTTATCTGTTGTGTTGTGTCATTTAAAAGAAAGCAAGAGTGAGCTATAATGCCCAAAATAATAATGTACAGTGTGAAAATGACTGTATGATAAACTCACGTAAAACATCATATATGATAATTATGTTTTATTTAAAAATAGTTTTCCTTGGTGACATATACCTTCCCATGAAAATAATTCTTTAGTGGATTTTATTATCCTGCGAATACCTTAATGGTAAACCCAGCACCTAGGCTTGGGTTACGGTATTGCATCACAATTCCAATTGGAAGATTAGGACATTCGTTGGAGCCACCGCATACGATGATCAGTCGTACTATGATAAAAGTAACCTTTTCTACATGTAGATGGACGATTCCCTTTTATTATTGGTTATCACCCTGGCCGCATTCGGGCCTTTTCTGTGTCCGTCCCTCTCAGGTACACACTTCGCGTCTATCCCTCTCAAGACACGGTTTTGCGCCCATCCCTCTCAGGTACGCATACTCCGCATGTTCATCAGTATATAAAATGCTTTCTCATGTGGTAGTAAATTGGTAGTCTACCCAGTCCACGAAGTACTGGAGTCTACCCCTCCTTGTCCTTGTAAGAATCCCATCATATTTATGGAACTTATATTGTTCCCCAAGCATATTGCTTGTTGATAGGTAAACTTGGATATGTACGTATATATATGTACTTTCGAGAATTTTTGGAGGAAGTACTAAAGATGTGAGTTGACCGTTGTCAACATATTTGTTATATAAGGGGGAGTTTCTTTTGAAACTATATTCAAAATATTTAAATAAGTCGAGATAATATTCTCCGACATTCTGAAATTATTTGAATGATTTTTCCGAAAATCAGAAAATATTTCAAATCAGGATCTATGATTTTTAAATCATAAATAAACCATTTAATGAATAATAAATAATTAAATGATAATTGATAAATAATTAACCTCGAATGAGTTTACACTTTAAAAAATATTTAAAATACTATTCCTCAACTAGTTTATGTCTACGCAATCAATAATCTTTAATGTTTAATAGGGTTTGAAATAAATAATCATTTGAGTATACTTCTCTCATAATAAAGAAATATGTATGTAATATTTATTGTTCGAATAATAAAATATAGTTGTGGGAATATGATCGTTGGGAAATCGTTTTAATAAAAGTTCGAGGTATTTTAATGTTTCGTAAGTGGATGTTGAGTCCCTTTTAAAATGCACTACTATGTACTTTTAATCATCCTATAATATCACCGAGATGATTTCCGGGTTTATACTTTTAATCGACTCTCGGTCTTACGACTTATACATCACGCTCTATTATAGCGTTAATATTCTAATTAAAACACCTCCGAAATACTTCCGGGTTTTCATCAATTTTTACTGACCGATCATCGGTCTAATATATACACGTCACGCTACTTGCTAGCGTTAACGTCTCAATTATAAACTCCTCCGGGATACCTCCAGGTTTTTATAAGCTTACACCGACCGACTCTCGGTCTAAATATAACATTTTGAAATTCGGTATGAACATATACTAGAAATTATCAACAATTGAGTAATGTAATACATCTCAAACTTCGTAAAACAGTTTAAAGCAATCTAATGCATATATCACAGTTTTGTACAATATTCACAACACAAGAGTTCTTAAAAGGTAGGGTTTGAAAACTTGCCTGGGTATCTTGAGGTGGAGGATGCTCTAGGTTCCGCTCGAAAATCTATAACCATAACACAAGTCATTTTGTTAGGTCCCGTTCTAATTTACGGCTACCCGCACTTATGTGTTAATCATTATGCACCCTCTCAACTTATATTACCCTTATTATTTCTTTAAGTCCTTATTTACATTATGGTCGCTTCCTTTTTCAAAGTATCTTAAGTCCATTTTCATTTTCGTCGTCGGCTCCGCTTATGGATTCTACTGTTTCTAATCGCGCGGTCTCGGCTCCGATATTTTTTTAAAATTGAAAAATAATTATTTTCACTTGAAATATTTATGGAAGTTAGGAAACTAAATTTAATACTCTCTGTAAAATTTTCATGATTTATGAATATTTTTAAGTCGATCCTTTATATTTTCAAAGTTCGTAATTCGTAGCAGTTTTTGTCGCGTAAATCACTTTTAGTAAAATAGCCATAACTTTTGATCCGTAAATCGGAATCAAGCGATTCAAGCGCCTAAAAGATCCTTGTAACATTGTTTATCATAAAAACTGGTTATTTTTCAAGAAACTACAATTTACATCCTCGGGACTTTCTGCAGAAACTTAAAGTTACGTTTTATTCATTTTAACGAGATTACGTTTATGATCATAGTTTTGTTTACGCCTTAGATCTTTATACTACCACCATCAATCAACATATCATCATCAACACACTAACTCCTCTCAAGAACATCAGGTTATTGAGGCAATAACAATCAACCTTAAATCTACTTAACTAAACATCAAGATCTTAACAATATCACCACTAAAACTAGGTTTACCACTACATACTAAAAGGATCTTGAAATTGAATCTTAAACAAAGTTGGGTCAAAGATTTTTACCTTTCTTGAAAGCTTGAGATGTGTTATTGATGATGGTGAAGTCTTGGGAGTGCTTAGTATAGTTTTTGGAACCTAAAACCACCATTAAAATCAAGAAACCAAAGAAGAGTTACTATTCATACTATTCATTAGCAACTTTCTTGATTTTATTTCACCCATCAAACCTTGATTAAAAGAGTTCAAAGATTTATCTTACCTTATTTTGGTTGTTAGGAAGCTAGAGAATTAATCGTAGGATTTATCCATGGCTAGAGCTTCAAGTTTTGATTTTGATTTCTTGGTTTTAAGAAGAAGGGCCGAATGGGAGGTTTTAGGGAGAGAATGAGAGTTTTTATGCTTGCTTCTTGGTTGCTTCATGGTTCCTTCTTGGAAATGAGGTTGTGAAATCTTATATTGATTGATATCTTCTAGTTTAGATCCTAGGATTTTATTCTTGTTGCCAAATCCATGGACAAGAAAACTAGCTAGCCTTGTAGTTTGTAAGCTAATCTACTTAACTTAGCCCTTTAGCTCACTATTTGCTTAGTCTTGGTTGATCATCCTATCTCTAGCTCACTATTTAATAAAGTAACCATGGTTACTTTCTTATCATGATTAGTTAGTGCGTTACGTTTATTTAATCATTTGCGCGTTCGCTCGGTCGCTTAAACGTTTTCGAAATACTTTCTCGTAAATGGTTCGCGACGTAATTCCTTTCGTATTTATTCCTTATATTTTGAATTATCATACTTGGATATAAATTTGTAGGGTTTTAAATTCGTAATTATATTATGATTTCTGTAATCCTCGATGATTCATAAATATGGTCATTTTTCAAAGTTCGTTTTCTTCGAAAACTAATAGCGTTTACATACACTCATTTGGTACGTATAATCATGTTATCAATTCCGAAACTCATTTTCTCATGCACAACATAGTGTGGGCTAAAACGTTTTTCCCTGTCCGTCAGGGTTACTATTCATTAAACGTTTTACAAGGTCTCAAAAATTCAAGTTATTATATTACTATTCATAAAGATCTTTTACCGATGTCAAAAATTTGGGTTCTTACAGTCTCCGTGGTTGTTGTGTAGGAGAGCTTTTATGGTGTTCGGAGATGAAGAATAAGAGATGCAAAGTAGAGAAAAGAGATGCACAAATTTCAAGAAACATACAAGAGACCTGTTGTATAATCTATGTATATAAATATTTTTTCCCTTATTTACTTCGATATATGTGCCTAATTAAATAAAAGGACAGTTGTTAGGAGGCCTGCTTTATATTTTTGATTATTTTATTTGTCAAAATAATTTTATCACTAATTCCTTTTACAAAGTTCTTTCAACAATATTTAACTGATGTTGATATTTTGGTTGATACCCATATATCAACTACTTGATATTAGTTAAAAATTATATTTATATTTCATGGAGCAATAATAATAAATTACGGTCAACACGATGTAATTTATCACAATATAATTTATCCTTTATTGATTCTCAAATAAATTATTCAATAACTATATTATACTAGTTTGATCAAAAATCATATTATAAAATGATTTAACTTAAGGTCTATAACAACTACTTAATATTGCTTAGATAAATTATATTTATATTCTTTTAAAATTAAAAATAAATTATTCAAAAATTTGAATTCGATATAACAACTTATGGTCAATTCTGATATAACTACTAAATATTGGTCAAACAACTTATATTTATATTCTTTTGATAAAAAGGAAATACAAACTTAAAGTCACTGATATTACTATCTTATAATAGTTAAACAAACTATTTGATAATTTTATTGTACCGCTTTGATTAAAGATCATAATTTGAAATCGGAATAACAACTTAAGATCAGTACCGACTTGGCTATCTCATGATAGTTAAATAAATTATTTGATAATTTAATTATATCAGTTTGATCAATAATCATAATTTGAAATCGAACTAACAACTTAGGACCAATACCGACATAACCATCTTGTAATAGTTTAATAAATTATTTAATAATTTTAGTGTACCAGTTTGATCAAAGATCATAACTCGAAATTGAAATAACAACTTAAGGTAAATACTGATAAAAGAATTTAAGATCGGTAATCGGAAAACTAAGGTCAACTATTTTAAGATCATAATTTGAAATCGAAATAACAACTTAAGGTCGACTATCTTGTAATTGTTAAATAAATTATTTGATAATTTTATTGTACCAGTTTGATCAAAGATCATAATTCCAAAAATAACAATTTAAGGACAATACTGATATGACTATCTTGTCATAGTTAAATAAATTATTTGATAAGGTTATTGTTCCAGTTTGATCAAAGAATCAAAGATCATAACTCAAAATCGAAATAACAACTTAAGGTCAACACTGATATAAGAACTTAAGGTCCTTTATTCATTTAACCGATAAATCGATGATTAATTATAAGGATTAACTGGATATCTGCATTTTATTTATTTTATTATTTTATTTACTATCTACTAATTTTATATTGGTAAAATGTAAATTGTTAATACCTTGTATATTATATCGGTAGTTGATATGGGCCTAAGTATAGCCTAAAAAAATAATTAATATTGAATTAATTAGACCTGATATGGTCCAGTAACGAAGCCCAGCTAACAAGGCCCAAAACCTTGAATATTAATTAATTTTGTAATTAATTAATAAGGGAGAAAACAACTATTAAGATGAGTCCTAGTAGGGATTTAAATCCTTGTAGATTGGCCTCCAAGGAACCTCATGGGATAAGGAATCAACTTCCTACTTCCTAGGACTCCCAAGTCCATTCTAATTCTGAGACTTGCCCACCAAGTCTCCTAACCCAAGTCCAATTCAAGGACTTCCAACACCTATATAAGGGGTCTCACCCCCACCAATCAGAACTACGTTTTTGGCTTGATTCTCTAATTCACAGAGATATGTAGGCATCTCGTAAAGGCAGAGTTAAGCTACAAAACACGAGAGCAACCATTAAAGGCCTTGAGCTCCCAAACCTTAGTAATAAATACAACAATTAATATACCTTAGTTTTCAATCCATAACATTTGGCGCCGCCTGTGGGAAAATACAACAACAACCATGGCGAGAACAAGGAGTGGAAATAGCACCCTCTGAGGTACACCGGCTGCGACAATCCAAGTGATTTTTTCAACAGTGGAGATACCTCGGCATTCAACCTATGCCGCCACCCAGGGAGGAGCCCAGGTAGTTGTAACTGGACCTCAACCTCAAGGGACGATTCCCCCGGCTCCTCAAGGGACGAATCCCCAACCTCAACAGCTACATACACCTGTGAATTCTTGACCCGTTGGGTATGAGTATTCAATTATTGTGACTACTAGCCCCTCTTATGGGATGCCCCTTTACCCCGAGGTTGGGGGAAGTGGACATACTGGATAGAGAGAAGCACGGGGGCAAACACCCCCTACGTACGAGGTATGGCTCCTATCCCGGAGAATCAGGAACTTTCTGGTCCTTATAATGAGAGAGACTCCGAATATTCGGATGATGAAGTGGCCCCAAGAAGGAGGCGTGCTGGCAAAGAACCGATGCCCGATGGTAACCAACGTCCCAGGAGCACCCGGGGGACGAATCCCCAAAAAGTGCAGGAGAGAATCAAGGCTCACGAGGCTGAGATTCAAAGGCTGAAGTGCAACTTGGAAGCGCACCAGGCCCCCAGACCCCCACTATCTCAAAGGGGGAGAAATCCTCCTCCAATCATAGACCTGGATGGTCCGTTACAAAGAAGGACTGTTGTCCCAAGAGCTGATTCAAGCAATCTTCTTCCCCTTGGAGATCCTGATGATCCTACTCCACCATTCACTTAAGAAATAATGAGCGCTCATATCTCAAGGAAATTCAAGATGTCCACCATCAAAGCTTATGATGGCACTGGAGATCCCGCTAACCATGTCAGGACGTTCTCTAATGCACTGTTGTTACAGCCCGTGGACGACGCTATTAAGTGTCAGACCTTTCCTCAAACCCTGTCGGGAATGGCATAAAGATGGTATAGCCGTTTGCCTCCGAATTCTATTGGGTCTTTTAGAGAGTTAAGTCACGATTTTATTAAGCAATTCATCAGTGGGAGAGTGCATGAGAAAAGTTTAGCATCCCTCATGAGCATTGTGCAAGGAGCAAAATAGTCCTTGAGAGATTATCTGAATCGTTTCACCAAGGAAGCCTTGAAGGTCCCGGATCTTGATGACAAGGTGGCTATGATAGCACTACAGAAGGGAACTGGGGACGAGTTCTTCAAGATGTCGTTGGCCAAGCGCCCTCCCGAAACCATGTTACAGCTCCAAGATAGGGTCGGGAAGTATATCAAGGTAGAGAAAAGTATGAGGAAATCGGTAGTGAATAATGAGCCTATTGGTGGCAAGGAGCGAAGGACTGACCTAGAATATATTTCCAAGGACAAGTATCCTAGAACTGAGCAAAACAATGATTCGACCCCGAAGAAGGGAGGACCTGGACAAAAATTCACTGAATATGCTAAGTTGAATGCTCCTAGAAGCCAGATCTTAATGGAAATTAAGAAAGATAGAGATTTTTATTGGCCTAAACCTCTGAAGGCTGATCCTGCCAAACTAGATAAGAGTAAAATTGTAGATTTCACAAGGATGCAGGTCATGACACCGATGAGTGTAGACAATTGAAAGATGAAATAGAGTTCCTCATTCGAAAAGGAAGATTGAACAAGTACACTGAAGATGGAGGAGATAGGAACAACAATGTGAGAAAGAACTTCGATGATCGTAGGAGAGATCAAGACGATCAGAGGAGAAATCCCCAGCCTAGGGGACCGGTGATAAATGCGATCTTTGGAGGACTGCGGTCCCGAGGTCCTGTGATAAATACAATCTTTGGGGGGCCAACTGCTGCTGGTTTATCCAAGAACTCAAGGAAAGCATATACTAGAGAAGTCATGCATATTGTTGGGGAAGCCCCGAAGAGGGCTAGGACAGGAGTGATAATGGCATTTGATGATTCTGACTTGGAAGGTGTGAAATTTCCTCATGACGACCCACTGGTCATAGCACCGATAATAGGGAACAGCCCAGTGAAGAGGGTCCTTATAGATAATGGAGCCTCGGTGGATATCTTGCTTCATCATACCTTTTTAAGGATAGGTTACAATGATTCTCAATTGACCCCGACTGATATGCTGATATATGGATTTGCAGGAGTGGAGTGCCCCGTAGAAATGATAATTAAGTTGCCAACAACCATAGGTCAGGAACCAAGGCAAGCAACAGAGATGTTGGACTTTGTGGTGGTAAAGGCTAGTTCAACTTATAACGCGATCATGGGCAGAACAGGGATACATGCCTTCAAGGAGGTCTTTTCCTCCTACCATTCTGTGATGAAGTTTCCCACCCGAAATGGGATTGGAGAAGAAAGAGGAGATCAAAAGATGGCAAGGAGTTGTTATGTGGCCTCTCTTAGGGCATATGGAGTTGGGGGGCAGGTTCTGCCTATTGTAGATCTGGATATCCGAGAGAATGATGAGAAAAGAGGGAAGCCAGCAGAAGACTTGGTTTCAATTTCTTTGGCTCCCGAGGATCCTGAGAAAGTGACTTTCGTTGGAACCACATTAGAAGAGTCCCTTAGAGGGAAGTTGGTAAAAAAATTTCAAGAAAATAGTGATGTGTTTGCATGGTCGGTAGCTGATATGCCAGGTATAGACCCGGAACTAATCACTCACGAGCTGAATGTGGATCCAAATCGGAAGACAGTGAAGCAAAAGAAAAGAAGCTTCACTCCAGAGAGGCAAGAAGCTATTAAACAAGAAGTAGAGAAGCTCTTAGAGGTTGGTTTCATTGAAGAGATTCAGTTTTCGGAATGGTTAGCAAACCCTGTGATGGTAAAGAAGTATAATGGATAGTGGAGAATGTGCGTGGACTTCACTGATCTAAATGATGCATGCCCAAAGGATTGTTTCCCATTACCGAGGATAGATACGTTGATAGATGCTATTGCTGGTCACGAGATGCTGAGTTTCATCGATGGATTTAGTGGATACAATCAGATCAAGATGTATAAGGATGACATCCCAAAGGTATCATTCATTACTGACTTTGGTGTTTTTTGTTATCTTGTTATGGCGTTTGGTCTTAAGAATGCAGGAGTCACCTATCAAATATTCGTAAATAAGATTTTCAAGGATCTTATTGGTAAGACTATGGAATTTTATGTCGATGACATGTTAGTCAAGAGTCTAATGAAGACTGATCATATAGCCCATTTGAGGGAAGCTTTTGAGGTCCTGAGATACCACAAAATGATGCTAAATCATGCAAAGTGTGCTTTCAGAGTGGGATCTGGGAAGTTTTTGGGACTAATGGTCTTCAAGAGAGGAATCGAGGCCAATCCCGATAAGATAAAGGCGATCTTGGATATGGAGCCACCAAAGACTACCAAAGATGTTCAAAAGCTCACTGGAAGGGTTGCTGCATTGGGGCGGTTCATCTCTAAATCTGGGGACAAGTGCTTGTCATTTTCCAAGTCCTTGAAAAAAGTTAAGGATTTCGTATGAACTGAGGAAAGCCAGAAGGCATTCGAAGAATTAAAGAAATATATGGCCCAGGCCCCATTGTTAGCCAAGCCATCTCTGAATGAAACTCTATACTTGTACTTGGCCGTTACAGAGAATGCCTTGAGCGCTGTATTGGTTAAGGAGGAACTTAAAGTCCAGAAACCCGTATACTATGTTAGAAAATTCCTGCACGGGGCTGAGTTGAACTATTTAACCGTTGAGAAGTTTGCTTTAGCCTTGGTAATGGCCTCAAGGAAGTTGCGACCTTACTTCCAAGCTCATAAGATTGAAGTGTTAATAAATCTACCATTGAGGAATATTATTCATAGTCCCAAGGCTAGTGGGAGGCTGATTAAGTGGGCAGTAGAGTTAGGAGAATTTGACATCAAGTACAAGCCACGGGAACAAAAGCCCAAACATTGGTTGACTTCATGGTGAAATGTACCATACCCAACCAAGAAGTCGGGGGCGGAAGATACTATACATCCAAACACAGAAGGTGATAAAGGGGACAAAGAGAAGGATGTTAAGGAAAATGAATATTGGGTTCTCTATTTTGATGGGGCATCAAAAACAAATTCAAGTGGAGAAGGGCTCGTTTTGCAAAGCCCCGATTAGGGATGGGCATTTCCCCCGCCCCGCCCGACCCCGATCCGATCCCCGCCTCGAACGGGGCGGGGAATCAGGGATTTTTTCGGGTACGGGGCGGGGATCGGGGAGATATGTGTAAAAAATTCCGGGATTGGGGTGGGGGCGGGGATTAGTGTCTTCCCGCCCCGATCCCCGACCCCGAATCGTATTTTAAATAAAAATAATATTATATATATAAATATCTCAAATAATTATTTTAATATATAAAATATATTATTATTTTAATTTCTTATCTCCTAAATGATTTAAATTTATCTATCATGATATTATTTCATTATAATAATATTATTTTTTATTATTATTATACTATAAATAAATATTAATTGAAATTAAGGTTAAACATTTAATATTAAATTTTAAAAATATATATATATTATGATTTACTATGTGAATTTTTATTGAAAAATATTATTCAATTAAACGAAAAAAATAAAAAAATCCCCGAATCCCCGCGGGGATCCCCGTTCCCCATTTGGGGTGGGGAACGGGGGGTAAAATAATCCCCGTTCGGGGATCGGGGCGGGTTCGGGGATCAGTTTTGGGTTCGGGGATCGGGGGCGGGGATAGCACTCCCCGACCCCGAAGTGACCCGATGGCCATCCCTAGCCCCGATGGATTTTTGATTGAATATGCTATGAAGCTAGACTTCCCAACTACGAATAATGAAGCATAATATAAAGCCCTAATAGCTGGTCTCGGCCTATCAGGGACACTGAGAGTCAAGAACTTAAAAGTCTGTGGGGACTCGAAGTTGGTCATATCCCAGGTCAAGGGAGAGTTTGAGGCGAGGGATGATACAATGGCTAAGTATATCCTCCTAGTAAGAGCTGTGATAACTCAATTCGATGAATGCCATGTTGAGCATATCCCAAGGGAGGAAAATCCAAAGGCAGATGCGTTGTCAAAGTTTGCTTCATCTGAGATAGAGGAAAGTTCAGGAAGCGTATACTTCCGTATTTTGAGAACATGGAGCATTGATGTTAAGCTTGTAGCTCTTATAGGGCTGGGGACGTCATGGATAGATCTCATTAAGGCCCATATCCAAACTAGTTGGCTCCCAAATCATGTGACTGAAGTACAAAAGTTGGTTGTTCGAGCGCTAAGATACTCCTTGATTGATGGAATTTTATACAAAAGATCTTACGTGGTTCCTTACTTAAGATGTCTCAGGCCCGATGAGGCACGTTTGGCTCTAGAGGAAGTACATGAGGGAATATGTGGCCAACACTTGGGGGGTAGAGCACTGGCTCATAAGATAACCCGTCTAGGCCTCTATTGGCCAGCGATGATGACCGATGCTAGGGAATATGTCAAGAAGTGTGATCGTTGTCAGAAATATGCGCCTGTTGTTCGAAAATCCCCCGAGATGTTGATTTCCATCAACTCTCCCATCCCCTTTGCTATGTGGGGAGTGGATATACTTGGGCCTTTCCCCATGGCCACGACACAAAGAAAGTTCCTGATTGTAGCCATTGATTTTTTCACTAAATGGATTGAAGCCAAGCCTTTGGCCAAGATCACGACTAAGCAGGTTGCACAATTCTTGTAGGAAAATATCATGTGCCGGTATGGAATACCCCGTGTCCTAGTTACCGATAATGGAACACAGTTCAACAATGAGGAATTCAAAAAGTATTACAAGGAGAATGAGATTGAGTTGCAGTTTACCTCTGTAGCACACCCGCAAGCCAATGGGCAAGCGGAAGTGGAAAATCGCATAATCTTGGATGGACTGAAGAAAAGGATCGAGAAATCAAGGAACAACTGGGTGGATGAAATACTCCCAATACTATGGGCTTATAGAACTACGTGTAGAGTCATGACTGGAGCCACTCCCTTCATGTTAGCATATGGGGCGGAAGCAGTTGTTTCCGTGGAAATATCACAATCGTCTCCGAGGATCCAAGCTTTTAACGTTGAAGAAAATGAGGAGGGGCAAAGATTAGCCTTGGATCTAATCGATGAAGTGCGAGATGAGGCACATGCAAAGATAGTGGAATATCAGAAGAAAGCTTCATTCTAATATAACCTAAGGGTTAAAGAAAGGTTCTTCAGGCAAGGAGATTTAGTCCTTAGAAAAGTGGATGCCTCTGGAGTAGGGCAGAAAGGAAAGCTCACCCCAAATTGGGAAGGACCATATAAGGTTAGGAGCGTTCAAATGAGAGGAACTTATAAACTAGAGACCATGGAGGGAGAAGAAGTTCCTCGGACTTGGCATGCTCAAAACCTGAAAGTTTACTACCTATAATTTATACATACTGTAGGGAAACAAGGTTGAAAAGAATCTTGAAGCTTTGCTTTCTTAGGATTTCATGTGTTAATAAGACTATTGCTTTAGATTCTAGTTTTACACAGAGTTATGTAAGGGATGTATCCCCAAAGTTTCCATAAACTTATTTTAGAACTGTTTGGTTCATCTCATCCTAGGACTGTTTGGTCCATACTAAATATGGTTGAGTTTACTTATTTATTTTTAGTACAAGTATGAAAGAGTAAGAGGAAAAGCTACGAAAAGGCAAGAAAACTATCTAATTATCATAAATAGTGCAAGTACTTGAAAATAAATAAAAGGCAAATAAACAACTGGGAAATGACATAAATAAATCCCCGAAGGGAATAAGTTTGAGGTACAATAAGTTAAAAAAAACAACAAACATAAAAAAACTACTCCTCCGGGTGGGAGCCTTCCTTTCCCTGCTCCTTCTCAGAACCATCCTTTTCAGCATCCTTCACGGGAGAAGCAGGAGGTGAGGTAATGCTGGGATCCAGAATGCAATCATCAGGATGAGGGGAGTTAAAGAGGGCATCCAAGCTATCCTCCGTCTCTGGCTGCTCGGGAATTATAAAGTCCTTAGGATCAACTAAGCCAGGATGCCTCTCCGAAACCGCCTTCACGGCCGCATCCCATTCCCGGGTAAACTGCAGAGAATAAAGACCCTCATCATGAATCTCCATGAGATTCTTAAATTTATCAGAATCCATGTAATCATCAATGATGGTTTCCTTATCACTCCGAAGCTTAACCAACTCGGAATGAGCCTTAGACAGCTCACCCCCCTTGGTCGCCAGCTTTTTCTCCAAAACCTCAGCCCTCTCTTTCCACTTCTTCATCTCCCTCTCGAACTCATCTGAGTTCCCCTTCCAGGACCTAGCCTGACGGAGGGCCGCCTGGGAGTAGGTGTTGCTCTACACAAAGAAACATGAGTTAACACAAGTTTATAAAAATAGGGAAGTTGGAACTAAAAGAGAAAATAAAGGAATGTTACCGCAACTTGGACTTAAGAACCCAGAAGCTCAATAGACTCAATGTCACTCCCCGTGACAATATTAGTGAAGTTATGGGGAGTGATGGAGTGATACAACCAGTCCTTGGCATGTTTGGTGGATCCAACCACCGTATCACTTATCCTAAAGCCCCATTTGGGCCTAAAGGAATGTGCCTTGAGTGGAGGATCCACATCATCCCCCAGCTCCACCACCGGGATGTGGGGCCTAAGGAAGGAAGGAGCATCAGGCTTGCTCATGGGTTCTCTATTCAGCTTGGCCCTCTTCTAGCGTCCAGATTCCCCCTCCTTAGGCCTGTTGATGTTATTAATGGCCTCGCAAGCTGAAAGAAAAAGAAGGAAAGTATTAAAATTCTGGAAATAATAGAGTTAAAATAGAAGAAGGATTGAGATAGTTGCGCTGGTAAAGTTACCCTTATCACTGGCCTGAGAGAGACCAACTTTCTTCAAGGAGAACTCCTCTAAAAGGGTCCAAGTATTTGTTTTCCCATCATCTGAAATAAGGGCTTGATAGGCCACCTCCTGCTCATCAGTTAGCCTAATGCTACCGGGACTACCATCTGACAGTTTATAAAAAGGCCTACGGAAGAGCGTGGCCCAATCACCCCCAGCCCATATCAGCCTAACAAACTCATCTCTCCATTTGGGGTTATTCTCAACTATGGAGTTACCATCGAAAATGTGGGGAATTTTGGGGTCGTTGACGTATTAAAACCCAGCCCGGTTGAGACAAGGAACTGTTATAAAATTAGAAAATTATCCTAAATACATCTACGGAAAGGGGAAAATTATTCCTGAGACATAGAACCATAAAACAAATAATATTCCTCCATGCGTTAGGAGGGAGCTGACAGGGGCTTATTTTTACATCTGCGAGCAAATGAGGAATAAATTTGTGAAATGGGAACCTAAGACCTGCGGTCAGGGCTCCTTGATAAATAAATAGAGTGTCGCCCTCCCAATTATATGTCCTATCCCCAGGGGTGGCCGGGGTGATCCTAAGGTGGGGAGGAAGTCTATACGTGGTGTTAAAAGCCTCAATTTTACTCTCAAACTCGTGAAAAGTGTTACCATGATTGTATGAATCTAAGTTAGATAAAGGGGGATATTAATCACCTATAGAATTTATCATATCAATTAGAGAAGTGTAGGGAGATTGGATTTGAATTGCAGTACCTCTCTTGGAAGAGTTCATCTTTCACAGTCGAGCTAGATCACGATCCGCCATAGAAATTCTTGGGATGAAGGCTTGAAACCCAGAAAAGTTTGAAGATGGTGGAGCTGCGGTGGCTGAGATCACCAGAAATCACCTATTCTAAAGAGAAACTTGAGAGAGTTTTGAGAGAAGTTTGAGAAATGAGAAGTGAAATGAGGATTCTCACTTCTCACTTCTCTTTTATAGCCGAATAGCTCGGGATACGAAGCGCCTAAAGCCCATAAGGCAAGGCCCAATTTGAGAAAATTCCACCAATAGGGAAGCTTCAGGGACATTCTAGAAGCAGGAAAAGAAACTGAAAGGTCAAAAATTGACCAGGAAATTATTCGATCAGAGTCCTGATCGAAAAAAGGGAGCACTGTGATCGAAATTTCATTCGATTACAGGGGTAAAAAATCACTTATTTCGATCAGAGTCCTGATCGAAAGAGGGGAGCACTGTGATCGAAATTTCATTCAATTACAGGGGTAAAATATCACTAAGTTCGATCATTGTCCTGATCAAAAAAGGTAAGAACTGTGATCGAAATTTCATTTGATTAAAGGGGTAAAAAGTCACTTAGTTCGATCAGAGTCCTGATCGAAAAAGGATAAACTCCTAAGCAAATTTTCATTCGAACAAAAAGGAAGAAGCATGTTTATTTCTATCAGAATCCTGATCGATTTCGATCGGGATTCCTGGCCTAGTCCACCTCAGACTTCACTGTCAAAAATACACTCCGTTCGATCAGGATCCTGATCGAGTTCGATCAGGATTCCTGGTCGAAATTTTATCGACTAAGAGTGACGAATTGTAAGCTAGTTCGATCAGGATCCTGATCGATTCGATTGGGATTCCTGGTCGATTTTGCATAAATCCTTGTCGAAATTCCATCGACTAGAGGGATGAATTGTAAGTTAGTTCGATCAGGATCCTGATCGATTCGATTGGGATTCCAGATCGATTTTGCATAAATCCTGGTCGAAATTCCATTGACCGGAGGGACAGATTGGCAGCTAGTTCGATCAGGATCCTGATCGATTTCGATCAGGAATCCTGATGGATTTTGCATATTTCCTCATCGATTTTGAGTCAGAAATTGAGAATAAATCCAAAAAATAAGGATAAATTCTGAAAATTAAGGGAAAAATTCCTGAAAAATACCAGAAAATTCCTAAAAAGAGGGAAAAAGGTAAGAAAATAATAGGAAAGTTCTAAAAACATCCCTGAAGTTGTGTGCAAGGCAAATCGTTGTGAATATGTAGGTCGCTCCACACTTTACGAAAAAATGATACCTTGTAAGGGAACAAATGAACTTAACTTCTGCGAAATCTTTTACGGTTTCCCAGAAGTTGGGGGGCAAATGATATGGGCCTAAGTATAGCCTAGAAAAACAATTAATGTTAAATTAATTAGACCCGATATGATCCAGTAACGAAGCCCAGCTAACAAGGCCCAAAACCCTGAATATTAATTAATTTCTTCATTAATTAATAAGGGAGAAAACATCTATTAAGATGAGTCCTAGTAGGGATATAAATTCTTGTAGATTGGCCTCCAAGGAATCTCATGGGATAAGAAATCGGCTTCCTACTTCCTAGGACTCCCAAGTCCATTCTAATTCTGAGACTTGCCCACCAAGTCTCCTCACCCAAGTCCAATTCAAGGACTCCCATCACCTATATAAGATGTCTCACCCCCACCAATCAGAACTACGGTTTTGGCTTGATTCTCTAATTCACAGAGATATGTAGGCATCTCGCAAGGCAGAGTTAAGCTATGAAACACGAGAGCATCCATTAAAGGCCTTGAGCTCCCGAACCTTAGTAATAAATACAACAATTAATTACCTTAGTTTTTAATCCATAACAGTAGTCAAAAAAATTTAAAAGCATGACTATATATATTGAAATAATGGTAAAATTTTGATATTAAAAATTAAAAAACTTTTTATAACAAAAAAAGATAAGTAAATTATTAAATTCAATGAGAATTTTAAAGGCCACACAAAGTCACACCGACCATCATATTTATAAATTCAAGTGACTTTATGGCTTATATATTGACCAACATATTTTATATCTCCTTCAACTCAATTCCAATCAATATTTTATTTTTAAAATGGTCTTCGACAAAAAGTAACCCAACAAAGAGAGCAAACACAGTCTGTAGAAGTACAACAAACTCAGAATAAAACATCAACTCAAAAAGATTATAATGATGTTGAAGAGTAAATTCAAACAAAAAAATGGAAACCAGGAGGATCATTCACAAATTAACAAAAGCCTCTGCTACAAGAAGTTACAATGCTGCCGACACAAAAATGGAAAAATAGCGGAAGAACAAAGAGATGGAGATGCAACCACTACAACAAAACTCACAGCAGCTCATACACAAGAATACATCACCATTCTTTTGGTCCTTCCATGGGTGTCAAAGCAGTAATAGGTCGTTGCACGGTGATGACAACAAATCTACAACCGCTTTAACAATTAAGGAAGAAAGTTGAAGAAGCTGAGAAAACAGGTATATTCCCATCAAAATTCCACCCATTAGTAATCTCTTTGAAAAACTTTTGGTGTTTTGGAAAGACATGAAGTCGATATTGCAGTTGTACTATTTTTATGTGCTACTGTAATTAGATTCAATATTGTACGAAGTTCGGAAATGGTGTTGGGAATATGTTGTGAACTTGATGATTTCATTAACAAAACACCTTAGTAGATTTAACTTAGTGAAAAATGTAGCACTCGACGGATGATCAGATATAGTCCCGAAGGATAATGGTTTGACATCCATCGAGTGAGAAGCTTATGTAACAATAAGTCATGTAGCACATTTCTGCAAACAACTTTGTATAGATTCTGTAGTAGCTTATGAATCATGTAGACTGCTAGTAGATGTGCAGAATATGTTGATTAAATGTAAATAAATGATGTCTTGTAATTCTGCACAAATGAAATGGAGTCAAGTGATAAATGGCTACCCGGCGGATGATCAACAAGGCTACCCGACGGATGATCAACAAGGCTACCCGACGGATAAGAAACATGTACCCGACGGATGATCAATTCAAACATCTGTTGACAGTGACAACACAGTCACATGCGTCGAGTGTTTGCAAAAAGGAATGTGGCAGCCTATTCAGCTGGGTTTTTGAGAACAAAGAAGAATTACCATTTCCATACTATTATGAAGATATTCAAAGATGCTGGAATAGAGTAGTGAAGCAATATGGTATTAGACTTGATATGTTTTGTTTTATTATCTTGTCTTATTACTATATAATCTTGGTGATATATAAACCAAGAGTAGCAAGTAAAACAACAAAAAGACTAAGCAAATACATTCTCAGAGAAGTTATTGTAAGCTGTATCATGTAGCATTTCTCTGTAAGTTTAGTTGTTCATATTTATAAGCAGTTGTGAGCTATTCAAGTTTCACAGGGTTCTCTTGATATATATATATATATGGTGGATACATTCAAATCCACCAGAAAGTTTTAAAGACCTGTGTTTTTATTACTTGTGCTTTGATTTATCTAATTCTATATTCCGCACTTTGCAAATCAAACATTTATATATTATTAAGAAAGAACCATTTTTCATTAATCTGAAAAAGTAGCCAGAATTACATTCAACCCCCCTCTTCTATAATTCTTGTTGTATTGTTAGGGACTAATAAATGGCCGTAACAATAAAGAATGCTACTAAAGAATATAAATATCCATTTGATGAGAGAGGAAGAACATCATTACTTGATGATTGTGAGAGAGAAGTTGAGAAAGAGTGTGCTCCAGTGACCGGTACTTGGGTGACTCAAGGGACATCCATAGTCTCTGATGGGTGGACAAATGTTAAAAAAAGACCACTTATTAATGTTGTTACATCTAATAGTCATGGTTCCATGTTCTAATACGCTGAAGTTTTTTTTTGGTGTGGGATAAAAGAAAAAGAAATTACCAATTTTCTGCTCAAATCCATTGACAAGATAGGTCCTACAAATGTCCTTCAGGTGGTCACGAATAATGCAGCAAGTTGTAATTTGGCAGGAAAAGAGATTGAAAAGGCACACAAACACATATTTTTGGTCCCCATGTGTCGTACATACCTTGAATTTAATATTTAAGTGTTGTAAATTGATTGTTATTGTCAAAGATTAAATAGTAAGGCTAGGCTTAGACTTGGAAATCTTCACATTGCATTTAATTTCCTTGTCTCTTGTTTTGGCTATAAATAGCTTCGTTTGTGATGAATAAAAACACACCTTCGAGCAGCAACATTCCTCTCATCTGCTTGCATTCTTCTTTTATCAGCTCTTCAACCCTTTCATTTAATCCAGCTATTGTTATAATATAGTTAGTATTTTACAACACGTTATCAGCACGAAGCCCTGCCGAAACTGAGAAGGTATAATTTTAATTCAAATATGCATATATATGAGTAGATGTGGTTACACCCTCTACATATAATTTATATATATATATGTGACCGAAGTAGACGTGGTTACACCCTCTACTAATAATTTAAATATATATGGTCGGAGCACCGCCTATTAAAATTATTTTACGGTACCATTTAATTTTGGGTAATACCGAAATATAGTGGGAACCTTATTTTATAAATTGCATAATTATCGGATAATAACTTTACCCATAACTAACTCATGCAGGATTGTCCACTTTAATTTATTATTGGTCGGAGATAAGCTGCATACGCAGATGTCCGTATGGCGGGTGAAAATATATTTGTCATTTTATATATAGATTTGTTTATATTATCAATGATAATAATGATATATACATTGATTATTGCATACTTGTTAACGCACCCGATTAAGTAGGATTTTATGTAATATTTACATTGATGAATTAAAATTTAATTATTTTCGTGTTAATTCAGATTTAGTATGACAAATATTACAAGCTTGTCGTTCGTTTCCTTGGACATTTCTGGCGATAATTATTTATCATGGGTACAAGATGTAAAGTTGCACTTGGGTTCAAAGAAATTAAGCGATACAATAAAGGCAGAAAATAAATCGACGGCTGAAGAAAACTTTACCTCCATAATTTTTCTCCGACACCACATGCATGAAGATTTAAAATCTGAGTACTTCGAAGTCGAGGATCCTTTTATTTTATGGGAAAATTTAAAGGATAGGTTCGATCACAAGAAACTAGTTTATCTACCTGCAGCTGAAAATGATTGGGCTAATTTAAGACTTCAGGATTTTAAGAGTGTCCGAGCATATAGCTCTGCTTTGTTCAAAATAAGTTCTAGGCTTATTATGTGCGGTGAGAAAGTTACGGAAAAAAGAAAAATCGATAAAACACTATCACCTTTTCACCCCAACAATATCAACTTAGCAGAGATGTACAGGGAGCGCAAATTCACTAAATTCGGGGATCTTCTATCAACTCTCCTCGTTGCTGAACAAAATCATGAATTGGTGATTAAGAATCATCTATCCCGTCCAACAGGATATGCCCCATTACCAGAAGTAAATAACATGTCATTCCAGCAGAATGTACGTGGAAGAGGGTATAGAGGTGGACGGGGCCAAGGGCGGTACCATGGACGAGGTCGGAGCCACGGGCATTTTCGTCCATATAACAACTCTGGTCACCGGAAGTGGCAATCTGAATCACAGAGTAAAAGAAAGGCATCACGAGGAGGAAAAACTGAAAATGTTTGCTATAGGTGCGGCATGAATGGGCACTAGACACGTAATTGTCATACCCCAGATCATCTTGTTAAGTTATACCAATCTTCTCAAAAATCAAAAGAGAAAATGGTAGAAACTAATTTCGCCAACAATAACATAGACGATTTCTCGAGAATCACAACTGGAGGAATAAGCATTAATGGTCCGAATGAACCTAACGAAACTCCCATATGGGAGGCTGAAGATTAGTAGTGTGTATTGTGTGCTTTATTTTATTTGAACTATGTAGTGTGTTATGTTCTTATCAAATAAATTATGTTTCTTAATTATATACAGAATGGATTCTAAAGATATATGCATTGCTGATTGTGGTACAACTCATACGATTCTACAGAACCAAAAGTATTTTACCCAAATAACCAAAACCAAAGCTCAAGTCGGAACGATTTCCGGCGTATCTAATATAATCGAAGGTTTTGGAAAAGCTAGTTTCATCCTACCTAACGGTACCCACATACACATTTTAAATGCATTATATTCTAGTAAGTCTACTAGAAATCTTCTTAGTTTTAAAGATATTCGACTCAATAATTTTCACATTGAAACTACCTCTGAGGCTGATAGAGAATATCTTCTTATTACTTCCGCTAATCCTAGCAACAAGAAAATCTTAGAAAAATTTCACTCACTTTCCTCAGGATTATACATGATGAAAATTAGAACTATTGAGTCACACAATGTCATTGCTTCCAAACTCATAGATCCAACATCTTTTACTCTTTGGCATGAAAGATTAGGTCATCTTGGCGTCTCTATGATGCGTCGTATTTTAGAGAATTCTACTGGCCATCCTCTTAAAGATTTTAAAGTTCTTTCCAACAATGACCTCCCATGTTCAGCATGTTCTTTAGGAAAATTGATCACTCGACCATCCCCTACTAAAGTTCAGCTTGAAAGCCCAATTTTTCTAGAAAGGATCCAAGGAGACATATGTGGACCTATACACCCATCATCTGGCCCATTTAGGTACTTCATGGTATTAATTGATGCCTCAACTAGATGGTCTCATGTTTGTCTTCTCTCAACTCGTAATGATGCTTTTGCAAAATTACTTGCCCAAATAATCAAATTACGAGCTCAATTCCCAGATCATTGCATCAAGTCAATTCGTTTAGATAATGCCGGCAAATTCACATCTGCAACTTTTGTCGACTATTGCATGTCTGTAGGAATCTCAGTTGAACACCTAGTTCCTCATGTACATATATAAAATGGGTTAGCCGAGTCTTTTATCAAAAGACTCCAACTTATTGCAAGACCGCTGTTATTGAAAGCAAAATTACCTACATCTATTTGGGTTCACGCAATACTTCATGCTGCTAATATTATTAGGATTAGACCAACTTCATACAACCAACATTCTCCGCTACAACTGGTACTTGGTCAAGTTCCTAATATTTCTCACTTCAAAATTTTTGGATGTGTTGTATATGTACCGATTGCTCCACCACAAAGATCGAAGATGGGAGCTCAAAGAAGAATAGGTATCTACGTTGGTTTTGATTCCACATCTATAATTAGATATCTGGAACCTCTAACTGGAGATTTATTTACCGCAAGATATGCAGATTATCATTTTGACGAGTCTATGTTTCCTCCCTTAGGGGGAGATAAACATTCGAATAAAGTTAATCCTGACCTATCATGGAATGCAACGGGACTATATTTTCTAGATCCACGTACCGGTCAATGCGAACTTGAAGTTAAAAGAATTATTCATATGCAAAATATTGCAAACCAAATGCCTGACGCATTTAACGATTCTAGAAATATAACTAAATCTCATATACCTGCAGTAAATACTCCAGCCAGAATAGATATACCAATTCAAAAATCAGATACTAAAGAATTGGTTACAGAATCAAAGCCACGCCTAAAGCGTGGTAGACCGGTCGGTGCAAAAGATGTTGCACCATGAAAAAGAAAAATAATGAAAATTGTCCCTGAAGTGGCACATGCTCCAGAAGAAGCAAATACCCCTGAAGTGGTATTATCTCCTGAAGAGATTCCATCCTCTGAAGATACGGGATTAAAAAATCATGAAATTTCAATAAATTATGTGCATGATATGAAATTATGGGATTGAAGTAAAGCCATAATTGATGATGTATTTGTGTATTCCGCAGCATTGGATGTAGACATAAATTCTGATCCTGAACCACAAAGTGTGGATGAATGCCGTCAAAGAAAAGACTGGCCAAAATGGAAAGACGCAATCCAAACAGAATTAAATTCATTGTGTAAAAGAGAAGTATTTGGACCTGTTGTCCAAACACCAATTGGTGTAAACCCTGTTGGGAATAAATGGGTATTCATAAGAAAACGAAATGAAAAGAATGAAATTATGAGATATAAAGCCCGACTTGTAGCACAAGGGTTTTATCAAAGGCCTGGCATTGATTATCAAGAGACATACACGCCAGTGATGGATGAAATTACTTTTCGTTTTATATTAGGTATGGCATCTAAAGAAAATTTGGAAACACGTCATATGGACGTCGTTACTGCATACCTATATGGTTCACTCGATAGTAAAATTTTTATGAAAATCCCAGAAGGGTTAAAAATGGATGAGTTCAAGAAACCTCGTCATATATACTCCATTAAACTTCAACGATCATTGTATGGACTGAAACAATCTGGTCGTATGTGGTATAACAGACTAAGTCGTTATTTGCAAAAGAATGGGTATATTAGTAACCAAATTTCTCCATGTGTTTTTATCAAAAAATCACAATCTGGTTTTGTGATTATTGCTGTATATGTGGATGATTTAAATCTTGTAGGAACATCTACAGAGGTTAATGATGCTGTCATATACCTAAAGACAGAGTTTGAAATGAAAGATCTTGGAAAGACAAAATATTGTCTTGGGATACAAGTCGAGCACTTGTCAACAGGAATTTTCCTCCACCAAACCACATATACAGAAAAGGTTTTGAACAGATTTTACATGGAAAAATGTCATCCATTGACTACTCCAATGGTGGTTAGATCTTTAGAGCCTGATAAAGATCCATTTCGACCACAAGAAGATAATGAAGATGTTCTTGGTCCTGAAATCCTATATCTAGGCGCGATTGGTGCGCTTATGTATCTTGCAAATAATACAAGGCCAGATATTGCATTTGCTGTGAATTTATTGGCTAGATTTAGCTCTGCTCCGATGGACAGACATTGGAATGGGATCAAACATATATTTCGTTATCTTCGTGGAACAACAGACTTTGGATTATTCTTCCCGAAAAACTCGACATCTCAGTTAATTGGATATGCAGACGCTGGATATTTGTCAGATCCTCATTTTGGTAAATCACAAACTGGATATGTGTTTACATATTGCGGTACAGCCATTTCCTGGAAATCTACGAAGCAAACTACAGTGGCAACCTCAACAAATCACTCAGAACTCATTGCAATTCATGAAGCCAGTAGAGAATGTGTTTGGTTGTGATCTATCATCAAGAATATTCAGGAATCATGTGGATTATCAGACATCTCTAGAAGTCCTACCATTATGTTTGAGGATAACACCGCATGCATTGATCAACTCAAGGAAGGATATATCAAAGGAGACAGGATGAAGCACATTTCACCAAAATTCTTCTATACTCATGAACTTCAAAAGAATTGTGAAATTGATATACAACAAATTCGATCATGTGACAACCTTGCTAATTTATTCACGAAATCATTACCGAATTCAACATTTGGGAAGTTACGACATAACATTGTAATGCGTCGATTCAAGGATTTGTTACAATAAAATTTTGGAGAATGATTAGTTCTTCCAAGGGGAGATTGTACTCTTTTTCCTTCGCCAAAGTTTTTATCCCACTGGGTTTTTCTTTGACAAGGTTTTAATGAGGCAGTCTATGATCCATTCCAAAAATAACAATCAAAGGGGAGTGTTGTAAATTGATTGTTATTGTCAAAGATTAAATAGTAAGGCTAGGCTTAGACTTGGAAATCTTCACATTGCATTTAATTTCCTTGTCTCTTGTTTTGGCTATAAATAGCTTCATTTGTGATGAATAAAAACACACCTCTGAGCAGCAACATTCCTCTCATCTGCTTGCATTCTTCTTTTATCAGCTCTTCAAACCTTTCATTTAATCCAGCTATTGTTATAATATAGTTAGTATTTTACAATAAGGACTTTGTTGTTGCTTTTCCATGGATGAGAAATACCTATATCAGGGGAATATTGTCAATTATTTTATAAATCATACTCATGCTCATGCTATTTTTACAAGTTATTCAGCAATTAAATTATTGAAAGTTGCAAAAACTCGATTGGGATATCATCACTTGTTGTTAAAGAGGCTAACACAATGTAGAGAAACATTAGCTACTACTGTTATTTGTTAGGTCTTTGAAAGATTGGGAAAATTGTGAAGATAAAACTGCAAGAAAATTAGAAAGGGAAATTACATCAACTATAAAATATGAAGAGTTCTGGAAAGAAGTTGACAATATTTTGGCTATAACTAGGCCAATTTATGGGTTGATTAAATTTGGTGATGGTGAAGGACAAAAAGTGGGGGAAACCTATGAAAGAATGGATTGCACAATTGGGGAGATAGTAAAATAATGAAAAATAATAAACACCAATTTGATCAAGGGAGGATGAATGATATTTTGTTTTCTAGACGGGAAAAAATGAATGTTCCAATGCATTATTTATGATTTTCTCTCAATCCTAATTTTTATGATGTCAATTATTTGCAATCTCCTGCTCCCGGTGGAGAGCATAGGCGTGCGTCAAATTATGATTTAGAAGTTGTCCAGGGAGTTCTCAAGGCTTTTGATAAGATGAGGAGGAATGAAGGTAAGGAAGGAATGTTCGGTACACTAGCTGCGAAAGTGGATGCTGTTACAATGACTCCCATATCATGGTGGTCTACATACAGCGCAGAAGCACCTCAGCTTTCAGAAAATTCTATTAATGTATTGTAACAGCCTATAAGTATCTCTTCTTATGAACGGGTATTGAACACGTATTCTTATATTCACAACATCAAGAGGAATCAACTTAATTTTGTTCGGGCTGAAAATTTGGTTTTTATTAAATAGCAATATTACACTTTTCTCTCATTCCACATCCAGTTACAATGAACAGCCATATAGGAAGCGGGATATTGATGCTACTTTGATGATTCAGTTGCAACACTTGAGGATTTACATTGGAAAGAAGATGGACTTGATCAAGAACATGGTGTGCCTGGATCAAAGAGGCAGAGATATGATGATTAGATTTTAGCCTATTAAAAAAATATAAAATTCTGAATTTTCTTATTAGCTTGAATCTTGATTCTATGTTATGTATGTTTTACCTTTAAATATTTTAAGTATTGAACTCTATCAAGTTGGAGTTTTAAGTTAAATGTTTATCAGTGAGTTACTATGAATTTGTGTTTTTTTAAGTAATAAAATTTATATGTTAGGTCTCACAATACTATAGAAGATAGTTGAATATAGTGTTTATACAATCAAATCGATTTCAACACAAGTATGTAACAAAGATCAAGTATATTCAAATAAACTATGTTACAATAGAACTATTGTTCTCTCTCAGTGATGAACAATATAACTAAGAGATGCTAGGTTACAATGTATAATCTTCTCGATAATGATAACACATATAGTGTAAACCCTAAGCTGTGTTTATATAGTACACAGTTACAAGATATCTTCTAATTGATATGGAATACAATTCTGTCTCCTAAAATATATCAATAAGATATCTTCTACAAGTCTTCTAGTCCTCTAACTCTTCATGCATATCTTCTTTTATTTTAGTCCAGATCTTCTCATGTAAATTAGCCGCATTCCTTATCTGAAGTCTTCCTGCACTTAAGTCCTGATATATATCTTCTGACGCCTTAAGTTCTGATATTAAGTTCTGACTTCAGTAAGTTCTGATTTCAGTAAGTCCTGATAAGTCCTGTTGTTAAGTTCTGAAAACTAAACACAAATTAGATTAGACATGACATCTCAAATATATCTAATAATCTCCCCCAACTTATAAATTAAATTAGACATGACATCTCAAATATATCTAACAGGTAGCATACATGATATCAGGTCTACTAGCAGTTAAATAGAGTAAAGAGCCAATCATACCTCTGTAGTTAGTAATATCTACTGGTGCTCCAGTATCTTTATCTAACTTGGTTGCAGTGGCCATGGAAGTGGATGCAGTTGAACAGTCTTGCATTCCGAATTTCTTGAGTAAATTTCTGGTATACTTGGATTGATTTATAAAAGTACCTTCTTCATTTTGCTTGACTTGAAGTCCCAGAAAATAGCTAAGTTCTCCCATCATACTCATTTGATATCTTGACTATATTAGCTTTGCAAACCTTTCAAAGAGTTTGGCATTTGTAGAACCAAAGATGATATCATCAACATATATCTGTACCAAAAGTAAGTCCTTTCCACGGTTGAGGTAGAACAGTGTTTTATCAATTATGCCTCTGTTAAATCCACTTTCCAGAAGGAATTGAGCTAGAGTCTCATACCATGCTCTTGGAGCTTGCTTAAGGCCATAAAGTGCTTTGTCAAGTCTGTAGACATGATTAGGAAATCTTGGATCTACAAATCCTGGAGGTTGTTCAACATATACCTCTTCTTCCAATTCTCCATTGAGAAAAGCACTTTTCACATCCATTTTAAAGACTTTAAACTTCTTGCGAGCATCATAAGCCAAAAAGAATATTATAGCTTCCAATCTAGCAACTGGTACAAATGTTTCATCATAATCAATACCCTCCTGTTGAGAGTAACCTTTAGCAACCAGCCTTGCTTTGTTTCTTGTAATTATGCCATCACTATCAGTTTTGTTTCTGAACACCCATTTTGTGCCAACAATGGATCTGTTCTTTGGTCTTGGCACTAGGGTCCAGACTTTATTTCTTTCAAATTCATTTAACTCTTCTTGCATTGCTTGCACGCAGTCAGCATCTTGATGAGCTTCTTCCACTTTCTTTAGTTCAGTCTGAGATAGAAAGGAATGATAGAGACATTCATTTGATGTTGCAATTCTAGTTCTGACACCTGCTTCAGGATCTCCAATTATTAAGTCAGGTGTATGTGCTTTAGTCCACTTCCTTGCAGATGGAAGTTGTTCTCTAGAACTGGATCCTCCCCCATGATCCATGTTGTCTCCATCAGCATTTTCTGATACTCCCCCTGTAGTTATGCTCTCTGAGACTTCAGAATTTGAGTTGGATCCTTCAGGATTTGAAGAATCAGAGTTTCCAGAATTTTCAGAATTCGGCTCATCAGAACTTGATAAAATCAGAACTTGAAGAGCTAGTGACAGGTTCTGATGCTTCTTGAGAGTCTTGAGTTGTGGTAGGATCTTCAGCTTGCACCCCCTGAACAGGTGCATTTTCCCTTGGAGCAGTTACCACAGTTTTAATGACATCAGAATTTAACCCATCAGAACTTACAGGATTAGGATTTAAGCCATCAGAATTTATAGAATCAGAATTTAAATCTTCATTTTCAAATCTCAGCTGATCATGATCATTGAAATCTTCAAGTCCAGTAATCTTTTTATCATCAAAAGATACATTGATAGATTCCATGACAACCCTTGTTCTTAAATTGTAGACTCTGAAGGCTTTTGTGGAAAGTGGATATCCAACAAAAATTCCTTCATTAACTTTTAGATCAAATTTTGACAGTTGTTCAGGATGAGTCTTAAGAACGAAACACTTGCATCCAAATACAGGAAAGTATTTCAGATTTGGCTTCTTTTTCATCACCATCTCATATGGTGTTTTTCCATGCTTGTTTATGAGTGTAGCATTCTGTGTAAAACTAGCAGTCTGCATAGCTTCAGCCTAAAAGTAGGTTGGCAGCTTTGCTTCATCAAGCATAGTTCGTGCAGCTTCAATGAGAGTCCCGTTCTTTCTTTCTACAACTCCATTTTGCTATGGAGTTCCAGGTGCAGAAAATTCCTGCTTAATTCCATGCTCTTTGCAGAACTCTTCCATGATTGAATTCTTGAACTCAGTGCCATTATCACTTCTTAATATTTTAACAGAATCTTTGACCAATTTATCCAGCTGTCTGGCATAATTAGTTAGAGTAGATGCAGTTTCATTCTTCTTGTGCAAGAAATACACCCAAGTGTATCTTGTGAACTCATCCACTATAACCATAGCATGTTTTTTTCTTTGTAATAGACATGACATTGACTGGACCAAATAGATCAACATGCAGTAGGTGATAAGGCTCAAGAATTGAGGATTCAGTTTTGCTCTTGTATGAAGATTTTCTTTGTTTTGCCTTTTGACATGAATCACAAAGGCCATCAGGAGCAAATTCTGATTTTGGCAGTCCTCTCATAAGATCTTTCTTTACTAGCTCATTTATATTGTTGAAATTTAAATGAGAGAGTCTCTTGGGCCAATTCCAGCTTTCTTCAATTGATGCTCTACTCAAAAGATAGATTGCAGAACCATCAGAGTTTGTTGAAAGTCTAGCTTCATAAATGTTACCATGTCTGTAACCTTTCAGAACGACTTTTCCTTTAGAATTACTTACAACTTCACAGTGTTCTTCAAAGAAATCCACATGATAACCTCTGTCACAGATTTGACTCACACTTAACAGATTGTGTTTAAGTCCTAAGACAAGAGTTACTGTTTCAATGATGACATTCCCAAGATTGATATTGCCATATCCCAGAGTTTTTCCCATGTTGCCATCTCCATAAGAAACACTTGGGTCAGCTTTCTCCACAAAGTCTGATAGCAGGGCTTTATTTCCAGTTATATATCCTGAACATCGACTGTCCAGAACTAGGATGTTTTTCCTGTTGCCATGCAATCACAAAGACCACTATTGGTTAGTTTTAAGGACCCAGACTTGCTTGGATCCTTTGGCCTTTTTAAGTTTGTTAGCAATTACAGCGGATTTAATTTCAGAGTTTATGCTAACATGCTGTTTATTAGACTTTATATCAGACTTTGCATCAGAATTTACCCTAGAAGGGATTACACTAAATTTCTTCATAGAAGGTTTTATTTGATAATAATCATAGTACAAACTATGATATTCCTTACAAGTATAAATGGAATGCCATAAACTACCACAATGAAAACAAGGATTTTGTGGTTTAAACCTAACAGACTGACTCTTAACTCCTGATTTAGGAGGTAAAGAGTTTATATCTTTATTTTTCCTACAAAAAGAAGCAAGATGGTTAGAGTTTCCACAGTTATAACATTTCTTTCTAGGAGCATTAGGAACAGGAATATAATTATTGCTTTTATTCAAACCTTCATTTCCATTCCTATTTTTCCTAGCTTCCTTTATCTTGTTCACATTTCTAATCTCTTTCAGCTTATGCTTAAGCTGCTTCTTTGTCATTAAGCCTATGTTTACTTCAGCTGGTTTATCCTATTTTAATTTTTCAGAAGTTGACTTTTCTTTTACTTCTGTCTTAGAATCTTTCATCTTTTCAGAATTAGTCATAACAGTTTTTGCTACAAATTTAACATGATTTACCTTTGGCTTAGCAATCTGTTTAACACAAATTGGCTCAATTTGCACAGTTCCTTTCTCACTTTTATCATCTCCATAACCTAAGCCCTCTTTCCAGTTTCCACTACTTAGTATATTCTGAGTTGTGCTGCCAGAGTTAGTCCAAGTTCTGATGGTCTCTCTTTCCTTTTCTAAATCAGTTTTTAGAGATTCATTCAATTTTAGCACTTCATCTCTAACATACAAAGCCTCATCTCTTTCTTTCTTAGTTTGCTGAAGAAAAACTAACTCCTCTTCTAAATAGTCATTTCTGTTTTTAAGAGCAAGACTTTTAGATGTTAATCTTTCACATGTTAAAGTCTGAGCTCTAAAACTAATGAACATGGTTTTAAGGTATAATCTCAACTCAGTAATATCATCAGTATTAAAATCAAAGGTTATTTGAGGTATCTTCAATTCAGTAGCGTCAGTACTGCTATCACCATTTTCCATCGAGGCATAGTTCACCTCATCTTCAGAATCTGAAGTTCTGTCCAGCTTTTCTTCTTTGTGACAAGTGCCTTAGCTTTATCACTTTTTCCTTTCTTGCAGTCAGGAGATATGTGGCCTCTTTCACCATAATTGTAGTATTTGACATTTGAGTTGTCTCCTCTGGCAGACTTTCCTTCTTTGCCTTCAGACTTTCTGAACCCTTTCTTATCAGAACTTCCACCTTTTCTAGAAAACTTCTTGCCCTTTCTGAATTTCTTGTAGGCTATCTTTGTGATACCCTTCACCATAAGAGCACACATTTGCATCATCTCTGCATCAACATCAACTTCAGATAAACTTTCAGTTTCTGAATCATCATCATCAGAATATGATGACTCTGAATCAGACTTTATGATGAGAGCCTTTCCTTTGCCCCTCTTTGAGACAACCATTTTAGGAGTTTCCTCCTCAGCTTTAAGAGCAACTGTCCTTGACTTTTTTCCATGCCTCTTGCTCCTTTGATCCATCTCAAGTTCATAAGTCTTGAGCATACCATAAATTTCATCAAGAGTAGTTTCAGTAAGGTCATAGTTGTCTCTTATGGTGGTAGACTTCAAATCCCAATTTTTAGGAAGAGCTAAAAGGAATTTTAGATTTGAATCTTCAAGATCATATTCCTTGTCCACCAGTGATAGATCATTCAAGAGTTTGACAAACCTGTCATATATATCAGTTAATGACTCATCAGCTTTTGAGTCAAAGTGCTCATACTCTTGAGTGAGTATAGTCCTCCTGTTCTTTTTGATTGCATCAGTTCCCTGACATCTTATCTCCAAAGCATCCCATATCTCCTTTGTAGTCTTGCATCCAATTACCCTGTTTGACATGACATTATCAATTGCACTATGCGACAAATGCCTTACCTTTGCATCCTTGGCAATAGATGAGATATCTTCAGGTGTGTATTCACCTCTCTCCTTTGGTATGGTCTTTGTTGGTTGATCAGCAACTGCAACAGAGAGCTTGGTAGGCTTATATGGTCCTTCATTAATTCTGTCAACGTACTCTAGATCTGTAGCTTCCAGAAACATAGCCATCTTCACTTTCCATATAGGATACTCAGATGCTCTCAGTATGAGAACCCTAATAGTCTCATATCGACTGTGGGTTTGAGTGTTTTGAGTTTCTTGAGTTTTGGTGGGCTTAGTTGGGGTTTCTATTTCTTCAGACATGATTGTTTGGATCTTTACTGTATGTGTGTTAACAGAAAGGCTCTGATACCACTTGTTAGGTCACACAACACTATAGAAGGGGGTTGAATATAGTGTTTATACAATCAAATCGATTTCAACACAAGTTTGTAACAAAGATCAAGTATATTCAAATAAACTCTGTTATAATAGAATTGTTGTTCTCTCTCAGTGATGAACAATATCACTAAGAGCTGCTAGGTTACAATGTATAATCTTCTCGATAATGATAACACATATAGTATAAACCCGAAGCTGTGTTTATATAGTACACATTTACAAGATATATTCTAATTGATATGGAATACAATTCTGTCTCCTAAAATATATCAATCAGATATCTTCTACAAGTCTTCTAGTCCTCTAACTCTTCATGTATATCTTCTTATGTTTTAGTCCAGATCTTCTCCTGTAAATCAGCCGCATTCCTTATCTGAAGTATTCCCGTACTTAAGTCCTAATATATATCTTCTGACGCCTTAAGTTCTGATATTAAGTTCTAACTTCAGTAAGTTCTAATTTCAGTAAGTCCTGATAAGTCCTGTTGTTAAGTTCTGAAAACTAAACACAAATCAGATTAGACATGACATCTCAAATATATCTAACATTATATATGTTTGATATATGATATATGTTCTATAATCTATATATTATAGAAAAATTAAATAATAAAATTAAGTTTTATCTTACCGTTACGTCCCCCTGTACCCGTGCGTCCCCTCATACTCGTACGTCCTTTCGTACCCGAACATTCCTGCGTACCCATACGTTCCTCCGTATGGGGTTAATCTTATGTCACCTTCCATGTATCCGTTTTCGTACACCATTTTGCATCGACCCATGTTCTATGTAACACTGGGTAAAACCTCTTTATTTGTGATGGTACCATTAGATAATGTCTCGGCATACATTTCTTAACCATCGAGATGTGGTGTCTGAGTGGTGACAAAGATGACATGCATCAAGTCACTTGAAATATTTGTCTTAACAACTGAAAGAAGAGTTTAAGATCAATATTTGTTCAATGAAAATTGTGTTTGGATTGTTGGGAACAATAAGGAGTTTTGACAATTTTCTTGTTAGAGAAGAGAATTTTAACTTAGCTCACTAAGTGATGCATCATGTTCTAATGAGAACAATTAAATTTACAAGATAAATGATTTAAGTAAAACTAAAGCACACTTGTGGTTATGTGGATGTGTTCTTCACTTTCATGAATCTCTAGAATGTACCTTCCACTCAGATAACATTCTCAAATCCTAGTTCCCTTGAATAGGGACCACCACAAATGTGGATTTACTATTATCGATAAATCAAGATAGTTTAACTTATCATCTCAACATCTAAATAATATGCATCTTAGACAATAGTTACGGGGGACTGTTATTCAGGCCAAATGAACCTCCATTTTAATTGGAGTGGATTTCAATGGATTCCTCTCAGAATTACCATCCTTAAACCATGTAGCCATTACAGGTCTACTAGCACCTGATATGTGCTGAAATTCCCTTGATGTTCACTGAAAAGTGATGAATCCCTTGGGTTTGAATTGGCATTATCAAGGTCTACCTCAACACGTAGCCTCTAATCAAAACTAAATGAGTGTTATAATTTAGTATGCATAATGCAAACATTATGTTACATGAATCACTTGGCATAGCAACAAAGAATATTTATTGCCAATTTTAATGCAAGTAGTTTGACAAGTTGAAATTATTGATTACAAGAAATTTATGTCTTTATTTCTCTAAGAAGGGAAATTTGTTCATAATCTGAGTGCTGGAAACTTTTGATGAAAATAGAAGAAGTTTTAAGTGATGTGCTCTCTCTTACTCATGTGTAGCTCCACTACTAATTCCTTTGTTTCATGAGGAAATTCCATGAAATTGGTGCAAATTATTTATTTGGTACACCATTGTATTTTGAGAGATAAATAGTGTTTTCACTCAAGGGTCAGTGTTTGGTCTATTTTGCTAAAGAGGCTCACTGTTTAACACAACCCACATGTTCTATTTTTATGGTTTGTATTTCTTTATAACTTGATCACATGTGGTTCAAGAAGGATCAAAAATTGGGTTAGTAACTTGTGAGATGCCTTTTATTACCCTTCAAATCCAAGTTACTTATTCCTGATAATCACAGGGATCATGCAATTGTTGAGATATCCTTCAAACAATAACACTTGTGGTGATATTGTTAGTTGAAAGATCTCCTCTACTAATATTCATGTTTTTTATAATGCTCAATGAAAATTATTACATTTTTAATCATGTTAGAGTTTAGTTAAAATGTTCCACTTAATCATAGATATTTCATATTAAGCACATAAATATTAATCAGTTAAGTTTAGTAAGCAAATCAGATTAGTCTAATTTTAACTCTTATTTTAAACATGATTAAACTGTGAATGCTATAAGTTGTCGAATCAGTATAGAGCCGGTGGAAACAAAATAGAATCCATTAATCAAGAAAATAAATTTTTAGAAATAACAACTTCAAGGATTATGAAAAATGATGATTTAACAGTTTATATTAATAAATTACATTTATCATACTCATTCAATCATCCAAGATAAAATGCAAAAGTAAACATAACAGTTAAGCACACATGGTAGAAATTGAAATAGGAATTTAACATAATACGATCAGTACAAATGTGCAAGGAAGATATTCATTCATTGAAAGATAATAATTTTGATTACACGGAGGGAATATAATAAAAAAAAGAAATCTTAGTCTAAGACGTCTTCATTTTCTTCTTGTTAGCTTCCTTTCGGCTTGCTTCCATAATGATGGCAAACCTAATGATCCTCTCATGCTAAGCTATTCTCTCTCTCTTCCCCCCATCTCTCTATCTCTCTATATCTCCTTCTTTATGGATACTAAAATATATCTCTGGAAACATGAGTTGAACTTGGAGTTCGTGTGGGAGAGATTTAAAGTCATCCATTGGAACTTCAGTTATGTGGCAGATAGTGCCATTGAATACAGCCTCAGAAGGTAGAATTGCAAACTCTGAAGTTGACATCCATAGTTTCGGGTTTAGGTTAAGAGTTAAAGATGAAATTTTATAGATTTGGAATAGAGTAAGAGGATTTTGAAAATGTGAAGAGAAGTGAGATGAACTGATTGTTTATAGGGATGAGAAGGAGAGATAAAAATATGAAAAGCACCTAAATTTTGAAGAGAGATAACCAATCAAATTTCTAACATAACATTGAATAAATATTTTTCTCCAAAATTAGGAGACATGTATAAATGATAATTATGCAAGTGCACATAATTCAAGAATAAACTAGAAAACACATAGCATGCAAACACATTTATTTAGTCATACACTCCTAAACCCATCATTACAACAATGCAAGTTGTGTAAAAATAGAGAAAACTTATCTGAGAATTTTTTTTAAAATCTTGATTAGCCAATCCCATATATATCTTCTTTGATAAGTCTTCACCACTATTCTTATTTTGGCTTGTTATGCTCTCAACCCTGCAACATTTTCTCAAACAATCTCCAAATAATTTGTTAAAGAATTATATCGTAAAGTCTGAAAAATAATCACTGAATATTTGTCTTTGCATAAAATTCATGTTATATATTCAAGAGAAATATTTTTCAGTAAATTAATCTTGAAAAAATGGATCAAGACTTTACTGATATTTTAGCTGAATAGATTTTTCATTAATTTTGAACTGTTCCATATATATGATTAATCTATCCAGAACTTTTTCAATAATACATTTTGGATTTAAGTAAATAGTGAAGTCCAAAATCCATTACATAGTGAAGTCCCGATATACCATATCGTAAACTTAAAAATATACCATATCTAGAAGTCCAAAATTTCGCATTAAATAAAAATTATGTTTATCCCAAATAGATTATGATTGCTTCATAATTATTTATGATTTAAAAATTGTCAAAGCGTATTTTTGAGAATTGAGTTAACTGATTGACTAATTAACTCAAACCAATGGGTTATCAACTTCACGATATAGTTCATATCGTGAACTCAGTCTTGATATTGACATATATCATGAACTCTCAAAACCAGCGAGTACTCTATATACCTTGTTTCATTTGACTTATATCATGAACTCTCAAAGCTACTATTTATCGAGTAGTATAAAAATTTATAATAAAAATTCTCAGAATAAATTATGAGTTTGTGATAATGATTCTTGTGACTCTCAGAAAATTCTAAAAATTTTATGAATCAAAATCAAAAGTCCTTTCAAGTTTCACCTCAACAATATTAAGTATTAAACAAATGAAACTCCAGTGCTACATGTAAATTTCCTGATAAATTCATTTAAGTCAAAAATGAAGAAGTGAATGTGGTTCTCCTTTACATCAATCTGCAAGGATTGTCTTCATTTTGTAACTTTATAAACTCTTCAGAAATTTACCACCATATGGAACATAATTAACCGAGCATCAATATTTACTAGTTCCGTATAAATACTGATATATTAACGGATCATTATCAATATTTATCAATCTCTTAAACCAATAAATATTATTGTATGATCATTACTCTTTTTGAAGAATGTCACATCTGACTTCTATAACACAGAGTTGGGTGAAGATTTTAAATTCTTGAAGAAGTGGTTTTCAAGTTTCTTTGAGATAACAAGTCATCATGAGAAGCTCCTCTTAAGTTAAATATTCCCCAAAGTCTGATGTTTCCCCTATTCTAATCAATAATAAGCATAGATGAAATTTATCTGATTCAATTGCTAACATGACTTATCTCTCTTTGCTTGACACACCTTGAAAATTTTGAATTTTAATGCAAGAAATCACATGGCTTGCTTTAGATTCAATCCTTTTCATCTTCATTGAACCTCTTTTGATCATATCAGCATTTAGCTGAAGCACGGCTTCTCCAAAGGAAGTATTCCTCTGATGGAGTTTCATTAAAGAATCTCCACTTTTTCTTAATCTGCATTCCTCTAATGAGTTGCAGACTAGCTTAAATGAGCAGATCTACAAGGAATCGCATTATATTGGCACTAAAATGAGCAGATCTGCAAGGATTGCATTCATATCAGAGGTATCAGGAATTTTGCATCTATGTGTCAAATGGTTCTTACATCCAAAGTTTTAACACTGCTTTCTAGGAGAATTTGGCACATAGGCATAGCCATTGCCTTTGTTGATACCCATTTTTCCAATCCTGTTGGGTTTCACATTCTTGACAATGCTTTACTTGATCTCATATGATTTTCCATTGCTTTTGATTTCTAGCTCTTTTTCAGAAACATAAGTTGCATCCTTCTTGGCCTCATCTTCATCAATCAGTTATTGTTTGATGATCATAAAATCTTCATCAAACTCAACTTCTAATTTTTTAAAGATGGGCTTCTCAACATTTTGTAAAACCTTGTAAATTTCTTTGTCAGCAAAAGTTTCCATGTTTTTAATGGATGCACCCTTTTTTTCTTTGGCTCAAAGTAATCAAAGCCAATGACAACTTTCTCATTTACTGTCCCATACTGTCCCATCAGAACAAGAATTAACCATTCCAGTACAGTTCTTGTAGGCCTTAAGCTTGAGGTGATTAGTGTCAAGTTGCTCTCTCAGAGCTTTTTCAATCTTATCAGCACACTCAAGCTTGTTCCTAAGATACTCTACCTCCTTATTGATGCCTTCAAACTGAACTAATCTCAACCCTAGTTCATCAGTCACTTTCAACAACACAGTATTCTTAGTATTGAGTTTAACATTTTCTTCATTAACAACAATAATACTTGTATTTATATTAATATTTTAATACTAAGCTTCTCAACAATAGACTTATATCCAGTAGGAGACATGTCAATTTAAGTTAGAATAGGTACCTGACTAGAAGACTCTCTAACATTTTCTGATTTTTCCATCAAGGCAAATTTCCCATATTCACACTCCTCTTCATCATCTGTGTCATCCTCGCATCTCCCTTCAGCAATATAAGCATGGATCTTCTGCTCCTTGAATAATGCATCATACTTGGCTTCCAGCTCCAAGTAGGCCTTGTCCTTTTTGACTAGTTTTGGCTTTCTGCATTCTGTGGCAAAATGGACAAGTTCATCACAGTTAAAGCACCAGATCTTAGACCTATCTACACTCACTTTCTTGTATCTAGTCTTCTTCACACCTTTGTTCCCCTTGTATCCAGTTCCTTCTCACCAGCTCCTGCTCTCAATGGCTCATTATTCTTGAACCTAAGATTTGAAAACATTTTTGCCATAAAAGATATGAATTTGTTGTCTATATTTTTAATATCTTCCATGGTGTAGAACTCATCTTCACCATTATCCTCTTCACAGCCCTTATCATATTTGGAATCAAACCCTTCTTCCTAAATCTCTTCAATCTTTACTTTTCCTGATAACAGATCCTTCTTCTTCTTGAAAGGATTCCCAACCAGCAATGCTCAAGCAACGTTAGTGTAACACCCTAGTCCCACATCGATAAGATGTGGAACTTCTATTTAGTTTATAAGATAAAGTGTAGCGACTGGGATTTTCACGATGAATTTATATCAATAAAGTATAGTTCTTGTGCAGTTACGTGGATTTATGTGAATTAAATAAAAAGACAAAGGATTTTGTGGTTTATGTATAATTTATGTGAAATAGAGTTAAGGAACGGTTAAAGTCTCGTTCCAATTTGATGAGTCAGCTAAGGGATTAAGCTGTGATTGTGCGCCGTCAAGTAGAACGGGACCTGTAATTAAAAATATAGATTAAAAGGGAATCATGTGCTAAAGTGTATCAAAATGATTTGTGGTGTCTAGTAATATATGAATATGTGAAATATATTTGATGTTCAGCTGTATGTTATTTGGCGGTTGTGTGAACGAATCTGTGATTATGGGATTTTATATGAATTTAATTGATTTTATTAGGGTCTCATATATTTTATAAAATTATAGAAATGAGATCAAGGTGCGAGATCTATTTTATTATCTCTAAAATAGTCCAGGGGACTTTTTAAAAATGATAGTTCGATTTTTTTTTATTTTTAGATATTTTAAAATAATTTTATGGAATTTATTTCCATTATTCGGAATTTATTTATAAAATCTATAATAAATAATGTATTCGCTCAAAAATTTATTTTAAAATTTGGGAGAAGAACTAATTATATGCTCTTTATTTTAAAAATATAATTTATGATATTTTCTAATCTTATAGAGATGATTTATATTTTACAAAATGATTTTAGTGTTAAACAAAAGAAAAGAAATTCAGAAATTGATTGCATTTTACCAAAATGCCCCTGCCATTATGGCTATATAAACACACCCCACTCTTTTCTTTTTCTTTCTTCTCCACCGGCTTCTCTCTTATTCCTTTTTCTCTCTCACTCTCGAGCTCTTACCTCTCTCTCTCTCTCTCTCGCCCTCTCTCTCTCTCTCTCTCTCTCTCTCGGTATACTCTCTTCAATTTCAAACCCATAGTTATGAAGGGTTTTGGTTTCCTTTATACATATATATGGATGTATGTTGCTATATTTGAGTTTTTGGAAAACCCCAAGTTGGGTTATTTGGTAATTTGGTTCGATTTTAGTGAAATCCAAAAGGGGATTTGATTTCATATGGTCCTTGATGATGATTCTATGATTGCATGCTTCGTTGTAGAGATAAAATTGATTTATGGTAGAGTTTCGGTTGGAAACCCCGAAACGGGGCACCACCGTGCCTTGCCACCGTCCGCGGTGAACCATCTATGAGCCGACGGGGACGATGATGTACATGAGTCCGAAAATATATATAAACTTTTGTTTTAAACTTGTTTTCTTGCATGCATGTTGATATTTAGTTAAAAAAACGAGTTTAGTTTCGTTTTTGTAAAGTAAATGGTTCAAATCGTTGTTGATCATTCGTGTTTGGTTTAAATCAAACCTGACTCATGATTTTGAACATGTTGTGTTGATTTTTTCTACTTGCATATTGTTTTGGTTGAAAAAGCATAATGTTATTTAGTTTTTAGAAGAAAATTGTTTGAGTTATTTGGTTAATTTGATATGATTCACAATTTTGATTTAAATGGTGTTTGTAAATTCGATTTCGTGATTGTTGATAACTTGATTGGGTGATTCTAGACTAGTGTTGCATGCATGTGCTTGTTCATAGATTTTTCTAGAATTCTAGAGTCTAAATTACTAAGAGAGATTCAAATTGGTATTTTTCTTAAGTTTGAGTAGTCAATTAGTGGAAATTTGTTTTGCATGTCAATTTTTGTGTGTAAAACTGAATGAAACTCTAGGTCTAAGGATTTGATTCAAAATTTTATGATATATATGATTGGTATGATTGGTATGATTTTGTTCATTGGTATTAAGTCGAAATAAGGTTTGGGTTCAATATAGAAGTACGAATGTAATGTTAAGTGGTTGCATGTTAATTTACAAAAGATTTATTTGTTTTTATCATGTTTTTTTTGTTTAAATTTTTGGATTAAAAATAAAAGGGATAAGTTGTTTTGATGTCGAGATATGCGAATCAGTGGTTATTTTCTAAATGTAAAGCATTAAACTAGTTGTGATCCTAAGGTTATAAAAGTATATCGTATTATGTTCTATGTGAGTATACTTGAGATTATAAGCTAAATGTTTATTGTGATTGGGGTAAACGTTAGACGTTCTGAGAAACGTCAGAAATCGATTAAGTAACTAATTAGGATTCTGTTTTATATTGTAGATTTGGGTAGCGGAGGCATTCACGATAGTAAAGGGAAGGAAATCTTAGGTGGAAGTAACTCGTATACCGTAAAGCAGAAAAGCTATTTGAGGCAAGTAACCCTGCCTTCTATTATGAATTGTTATAGAGAGGATATTGTTGATGCCCTGATAGAATAAAAGTTCTTTTTTATACATGTCATTGATTCTTGAGAAACGCTATTATTATTCCCTGGAATAAGCCCGTTATCAATCCTTGTGATGATCCTTATTAATAACCCTTTGTTTTTAGAACTTATAACTCTATCCCTATACGTCGTTAACTTATGATCCTTTGAGCCTAAAAAGAGCCTTATGAACTTTTCACATGTTTTATCTTGTTAACCGAGGTCCCTTATATCCCTTATGCCTGGTTACGCATCGCTCTTTGGAACTATTCTTATTGCGAACTTATACACTTGTTCAACATTTGATCAATATCTTTAGCTTATGATCTCTGCTTACTCTCGATTTGTTCACTTTCCTTGAATTCTTAAATTGGACTTAAGAATGACTTTCAACTTGAAAGAGTCCAAATGATTTCACTTATCGGTAATGTTAAAACTGATATCAAATAAACTTTCTTGTATTTCAACACAAAGGTTTTCCAAATAAATTTCTTGAGGATTGGATAGAGACGTAAGAGGCTAGTGGGACTAGTTCAGTTATATAAGAGGCTAGCGGGGCTAGTCCATTATAAGGCTGAAATAATGCCATAGGTACCTTAATGACCAGATGGAAGTCAGTATGGGCTGATCACCCGTATTACACTTAAAAGATGGATATTCCAATTGAGGGTTCTTTAATATTTTTATAATAGAGGAAATGTATATCTTTGATAAAGCAATTTGCTCAATTTACTTGAAATGAAACAAAATGAGTAGTATCTTTTTTAAAGTTATGAAACTTGGTCGAGAACCCTGTCACTTTATTTTGTTTTTGATTCCTGAATCTCAAATGATTGTTTCCTTTAAAATGAGAAATTCCATGAGAACCCCGTTATTGATTGTGATGAATGTCGGCTTTCTTCCCAACTTTAAAACTCGGAAGGCCGGAACCTTTTTCCAATGCCTTTACCTAGCCGTTAAAAAAATACTACCACTAGCTTAGTTTTATCCAGAAATAGAATGCCTCAGTTAATGTTGTTTATGTTGATATTTAGAACTACTATATAGTTACTTTGTGAGCGTCTTTTCTAATTTATTTGCTTTGATCTAACCATGGCAGTTAAGCGAGAAGATGGCCAGAATTAGGCGCACCGCTCGCAAGAGCGTTCCTGGAGCTCACGACCGTGTTGAGGGATTTCAGATGCTAGATCAAGTAGTTGTTGTGTGAGCAAGCGATGGTGGGAAGTGTAATAGTTGAATCAGGTACTTTTGGGTTATATGTCGATTCCAATTCGGGATTGAATAATTTGAATTTATTTATATTTTGGGTTGTAATAATTATATTCTGGTTGGTAGTTGTGATCTTGTCTCATACTTTATCCTATTTAGATCCTGTTAGTATTGGGTTTTATTATATTTATGCTATTATGATATTAATATATTGGTATGTGGGTCCTCATTTCCCAACCCGAGATTGAGGGTATCACAAGTTGGTATCAGAGCTACATGATCTAGTCTCTTAGACAAGTTAGGATAAAAGGGTATTTGGGTAATTTATATTGTGAGAGTGTTCGACTCACATAGAGTTGAGTTAGACTATTAGGTATAGTCTAATTGGAATAAATAAGTTAAGGTGATAAATAAAGTTAGGGCATCGAGTCAGTTGGAGAATTTATTTAACCCTAATGCTGTTTTCTTGGTTGCTGTTTTATGTTTCATCTCAGGATCCTAGTAGTGGTAGTGATGCTAATTTTGAGGATAGTTTTTTTCCGGGTTCCCCAGTGGAATCTATTCCACCCCCATTAGTGGAGCCCCTGTATATTAGTTCAGACACTGAGGAGGATCCATCTGAGTTTAGTGAGGCCCCTATGCATGTTTCTCCCCTAAGACCAGTTCCAGAGACCCCATCCCCTGAGCGAGAGACTGTTATACCTGTGCATGTCCATGTTGGTGGCAAGCTAGCTCAAGATTAAGACTTTGTGTACTCTCATATCCCTGAGTTGAGAGCATTGGTAGATAGGCTGGCACGTGAGTCTAAGCAGCAAACGTTAGTGCTGGAGACCAAGTGGCGAGTTCGTATTTAGATGGTAGAGCAGGTTGCTCGTAGACGGTTGTATGAGGGAAAATCTTCCAATGATGCTGATGCCGAGGCTCGGAGAGTTCATAAGATTATTCATTGGATGCTATTAGTGTTGAGGGAGATTCTTGATTTTGATGGATAGTGAGATTGTGAGATCAGATGGGACATATGGTAGAGCCCATAGTTGTTATGGTTGTTGTTTCTTTTCAACGCCGGTAGGCTTTGGGATACTTGGTCAAATACCGGGATCCCTTTTTCTTTTCATGATGTATTGTAATTCAGAACTTAGTGTTGGTTGTAGCAGTAGTAGCTAGGTAGAACTTAGGGGTAGATAGGGGATATTTTCCAGTTTTTCCACTATTTAGCCCTGCTATATTATTGTACTTCGATCTCAGAAATTATTGTACTCGAATTACTTAATTATGTACCTTTGTTGTCCTACTGAAAACCGTTAAATTTCATAGTTCCAACACATAATTCGGTGGCGTCCCACCAGTTTCTTTGTCACACAGACAAATAGTCAAATCATATACATTATTTTCCCCAATCGACTGACAGAATTACCGAGGAAAGAAACACTATTTAAATAAAAGATTATTGATAGGGAGGGGAATCCATATTATTATCAACATAACTTAAGTTGCTCACTTCGAGCTTTGACTTCTTACAGTAAATAAGCAACTTATTAGGCAACAGTCAGTCATTCTGGGAAAACAAAATGTGTCTCAAGAAACACGTATAAGGGTTTAAGATATAACAACACTACTGATCCACATACTCCACAAAACTTAGTTGTCATAGCATCCACCGACTACTGTCATAACATACTATCTGAACTCACCGAGGTCGCACACTCGGTCCAGCAACATTACTTGACATAGAAGTTACAATAATTAAGAATAACACGGGTGTCTCTTCAGCCGACACATCAAGGGTCCGCTCAGAAGCTGAAATCTCATGATCAAACTTGTTTTCTCGAGAGGGGATCTAGATACCTCCATCGAACATAACCAATAATATATATACGAAGGAAACGTACTACAAGCTAGGGCAGTTCCAGCCAATCCTCAATAGAAGTCAGAATTTCGCCTTCGAACCCTCGACTAAGCTTATAGACTCTCTTCTCTGATTGAGTTGCTGTAACACCCCCAGATCCGGGGTCAGGGATCCGGGTCGTCACGGTCTTTCTTTCCACAATATCACTTCACTTAATTAATAATAAATAACCTTATGCTGTGACCCCACACTAACACACACCACAACCCGTTATAGTCTCAGAGATGAAATTGAAATAAGTACAAGTCCTTGAATCCACAATTAAAAGTTATTACAACCCAAAATGATTACTTGATAAATTTACAGTTAATTGCCATTATCTGCCACAAGTTATAATTATACATAATTGATTCTCAAAAGTAGAATGCCTGATCTACCAATAGATCTACCTCTGCAGCTATAGCAGCTACAACATCAACGGGAAGACGCGGGACGCTTCCCACGCGCTTGCGCTGGGTCTGCTGGAGTCTGGCCATCTTTCTAAACTGTTGTTGTGTCATGAAGAAATAAAGCAAGAGTGAGACTTACAGCTCGCAAGATAATATATGGTGATAACAATAATACAAGTATCTAAACGGATACTTACTAGAATCCTTTATCAAGTGTAAGATAATTACTTACTAGATATAAGTAAAAACAAGGGATGAAGTTACCAAATACTTCACTATACTTATATCAATTATAAAGTTACTTGAACTACCACTGTTCAAAGTATAACGAGCTTTCAACAGTTCATCACATAGATGAGACTACAAGACAGATTTGAATAGATTAAATCTTTGAAGTAGTATTGAAGGAAATGAAGGTATGATATACTTCATTAAGTTCCGATATATATATCCACATATACATCTTCCTTATACAGTCCCTGAAAACCTCAGTCATGTAAAGTATGAACAGAGTTTGTAACATCCAATGAATTTTTGGAAGGGAAAAAGAATTGTGGCATAAACTCGATATCTTGCTGATCAGGCAAAGATACCAATAAGTAACCTTTTCTACTAGTAGATGGACGAATTCCCCACTGGTCATCACCCTGGTCGCAATAGGACCTTATGCTGGACTACCACTCAGCCACTTATGCATTTGATGGACTCCCACTGAGCCACTTACACTATCATGGATGCCCACTGAGCCCATGTTGCTTATGCCGACTCGATAGATGGACTTACTTCCCGAACGTTAGGTAAGTAATTAAATCATTTACCAAAACTGCAACCTTGTTGCGAATATAAAATACACCATAGAGCCGGATCCCTCAGGTTTTGAGCGAGTATTTAAATCCCCTTTTTAAAAGGAAGATCTTAAATATAAAAATAAGTTTTGGGATCCGCTCTAACTTTTAAAAATCATTTTGAAGACTCGAAAACACTTTAAAGAGTGTTTGGAGTAATGCTGATTTAATGAAGTAAATCAATCCCAATATATTTAGAAAATGTCTGAATATTATTATTTAAATAATATTCCCATAAAGAATAATCTTTATACAAATAATTGAAGTAGAAGTTGTAAGACTTATACTTGAAATGAGTATTAAATAACCAAAGATATACTTATACGAAAGTACTATTTTTATTTGAATAATCGAAAATAAGTTTGATTATCGAAACATTATTCTTTAATAAAATAAAGAATATTATTAAATAATAAGCGGAGTCATAATACCTCGAATGAATATTATAAATAATATTCATTAAATAAAATAACGGAGTCATACATCCTCAAATGAATATTCAATTAATAATCATTAATAATATAACTGTGTCATAAGCCCTCGAATGAATATTCGAAATAATATTCAATAATAAAATAAAGGAGTCATAAGTCCTCGGATGAATATTCGAAATAATATTCAATAATAAAATAAAGTTAAAGTTATCGAATAAACCTTATTCGATTAATAGTTTTGAAAACTATAATCATATATATATAAAAATATATATATTATACTCGGGAACATCGACTCCCGGTTTAGAAATATGTTCACCTTTTGATCCCCTATACTAAGGGTAAACTCAATACCGCTTATCTCTAGCATAGGTATTATGCAACTGTAAGAATTTTAACCAACAGATATATAATCCAAGAATATGAAACAGGCATGCATATATACCATATCACATGCTACAATATATCGCAAGAATTTGCTAATAACAAATATGCATTTATCGCAAGATCATGCATATACACATATACATCACAACAACAGTATAACGGGTAGAAAACTTGCCTGAGCGACTGGGGGTGATAAAAGGCTCGGGACGAGTCTGGTAACCTATAAACAACAAGTAAGTTGGAATTAAACCAAAGTCACTTGTAAATCTATAATTTAACTAACTTAGACTCTAACGCTTGTTTTGCGCTTACTGATTCTCTTAAGTCACTCGAGTACCCTCGGCTCCACCATTTTTAATAATTTAACCATTACGAGTTTTAAGGCGATTCCTTCGCGAGTGTCTTACCAACTGCCTAATACTCTTACCATAATTGTTTCATACATTAATTAACCCTTTTTGGTCTTTAACCTATGTTTCAAAGTAAGGCGAGGGGAAATGTTTTGTTCGCGAAACGCCGTTACTTAAAACGGTCGTTTCTCCTAAACCGTGCATCGGAATCAAATGAACTACATATCAAAACGAAGCTCGCAACATGAACTATCTAAAAATGTCAATGGTAATAATCTAGCAGGGAGTTCTCGGGTCCAAATGTTATGAACAAAAGCAGTCTAAAGTAAATCGGACATTACGACGGCTATGTTTACGCGATTTCCCAAATTTAAACCATTCCAAAACCATCACAATTCAACCCCAATCCATTCATACAACCAAAGTCCATCCTTATTACATCATAACATCCCCAATAAATCCAATATTCACATTTATACTTATGCTTAAGCTTGAATTTAACTATACCTAAGTTCTTTTAACCAAAATAACAAGATTCACCATTCCATTTCACTACCACTCCAACCCAAACTCTAAACCACAAGCATTAAGCTACTATATCACCATAACAATCAAAATCATCTTATTATACAAAGGAATCTAGGGTTTGGAGATGATATACCTTCCTTGAAGTGGTGGGAGTAGCTAGGAAGCCTTAAGAAGCCTTGAGAAGTCTTAGGGATGCTTGGATCTTAAAGGAAAACAAGAAAAAATCAAGTTAAAAACTTTGAAATCACTATTCATTGTCTTCTTCATTGATTTCTTGAAGAAGATTAAGAAAGAATTGAAGGCTTAAACTCATAAGAGAGCCATAACTATGCATAAGGATGACTAGGGAATTATCTTACCAATTTAGGAAGCCTTGATCTTAAGTTTTGAAATTCCTTTCTCTTGAAAATGGCAAAAGACGAGAGCAATGAAGAAATAAGAGGTTTTGTGTTTTTTGTTTTGATGAAATGAAATGTTTGGCTTGGTTGATTGAATTAGATTTGTTTTATTTTAGGTTAATTACCAATTTAACCTTGGTTTTGTGTGGTTAACAATCCACCACATTTCCTTCCTTCTTATGTCATGCTTATGTCATGCTATGATGTCATCTTTCCCTCTTTGTCCTCTTCTCATTGGTTGGGTGACATCATCCTCTCTAATCCCCTTGATTAGCTTCCTAATTGTTTGCCTAATGACCGCTGATCTATTATACGGTTCGCTTAACTTTCGTTTTCGTTTATCGTTTGAGGGATCATACCCGGGATCTTATTACTTAGGTTCCCTTAACCTTTCTCAATATATTATATTCCTTTTATAATCCTCTCTTATAATCCTTTAATTTAAATCATTTTTATCCTGTTACCTTATACTCAATTCTTTCCGTATCTAGTGGATTTCCGGGAAAAGTCAAAGTGTTCGGAATTGGATTCTGACGATCTTTACATACACTTATATACCATATAGAGTACTAATAAAATCTCAGAATATCCATAACAGAACCCCTACATAGTGTGGCATGAAAAGTTTTCTCATTCAGCTAAAACACTATTCATAAGGGTTACAAAAAGTTGAAAATTTTGGGGGTTATTACAGTCTCCCCTCCTTAAAAGGATTCCGTCCCGGAATCAAATAGAAAACAAATGGGGGTACTTTTCTAGCATCGCACTCTCTAGTTCCCAAGTTGATTCTTCCACATTATGATTCTGCCATAGCACTCTGACTAGCTTGATTACTTTGTTCCGAAGCACCTGCTCCTTCTTATCGATAATCCTTACTGGCTTTTCCACGTAAGTCAGATCTGGTTGCATATCCACCTGCTCGTACTCCACTATGTGTCTGGCATCCCGATGATACTTCCTTAGCATTGACACATGGAACACATTATGAACTTGTTGCAAGTTAGGGGGTAAGGCTAGCTCGTAAGCTAACTTTCCAATCCGTCTTAATATCTCAAAAGGTCCAATGTATCTTGGGCTTAGTTTTCCTTTCTTTCCAAATCTCATTAATCCCTTCCAAGGGGATACCTTTAGCAATACTAAGTCCCCGACTTCATATTCCTTGTCCTTTCGGGCTAAGTCTGCATATTTCTTCTGTCTGTCTTGGGCTGCTACAAGCCGTCCTCTGATAAGATCCACTATGTCTTTGGTCCTTTGGACCACTTCGGGTCCGAGCATCTTCCGCTCTCCTACTTCATCCTAGTATAAGGGAGATCGACACCTTCTTCCGTACAGGGCCTCATAAGGCGGCATTCCGATGCTAGCATGAAAGCTATTGTTATAAGAAAACTCGATCAAGGGCAAGTGGTCATCCCAACTTCCTTTAAGGTCTATTGCACAGACTCTCAACATATCCTCTAGTGTCTGGATGGTCCTTTCACTCTGCCCATCCGTCTGGGGATGGTACGCAGTACTTATATTTAATTTGGTCCCCGCACATTCTTGAAAGCTCCTCCAAAATCTGGAGTTGAACCTGGGGTCTCGGTCTGAGACAATGAACGCTGGGACTCCATGTCGCGTCACTATTTCCTTAAGGTAAATGTCCACCAGTCTATCGACTATGTATCTCTCATTGATAGGAATGAAATGGGCTGACTTTGTCAGTCGGTCTATAATTACCCATATGGCGTCATGATTGGCTTTCGTCCTTTGCAAGCCTACAACAAAATTCATCGCTATCTGTTCCCATTTCCACTCGGGAATCTCCAGGGGTCGTAAAAGTCCACTAGGCCTCTGGTGCTCTGCCTTTACTCTTTGGCAAGTCAAACATTTATTTACCCATTCTGCTACGTCCCGCTTCATGTTGGGCCACCAGTAATATTCCTTCAAATCCCTATACATCTTGGTACTTCCCGGGTGAATGGAATACCTTGAACTATAGCTTTCATCCAAAATCTCATCTTTAAGTTCTTGAACATTTGGAACCCAAATCCGGTAAGAGTACCTCATTATCCCTTTATCATCTTTCTCCGTATGGGCCTCCTCTCCAGTCATTAACTCTCTGCCCTCGTTCATTATTCTTTCTTGGCATAATCTAATCTTTTCTAATAACTCTGGCTGCATTGATATCTCAAACAGCTTTTCAGTTCCGGTTCCGGTTACCTTTACTTCTATTTCCATTCTCTCAAAATCCCTTATCAATTCTTCCGAAGTCGTTATCATTCTGAGTCTTTCCTTTCTACTAAGGGCATCAGCCACCACATTGGCTTTCCCTGGATGATAGAGAATCTCACAATCATAGTCCTTGATTAGTTCTAACCATCTCCTCTGGCGCATGTTGAGCTCTTTCTGCGTAAATATATACTTGAGGCTCTTATGGTCGGTGAAAATCTCGCACTTCTCTCCATACAAGTAGTGCCTCCAAATTTTTAAGGAAAATACTATTGCCGCGAGCTCAAGGTCATGAGTAGGATGTCTAATCTCGTATTCCTTCAGTTGTCTCGATGTATACGCAATCACTTTACCGTGCTGCATAAGCACACACCCTAATCCTTTATGCGACGCGTCACTATATATCACAAAATCTCCTTTTCCGTCCGGCAATGCCAACACCGGGGCCATTACCAACCTTTTCTTTAATTCTTGAAAACTGTTCTCGCATTTCTCCGTCCATTCAAACTTCTCTGTCTTACGAGTAAGTCGTGTCAAAGGGGCTGCGATCTTCGCAAAGTCCTGTACAAATTTACGATAGTAGCCGGCCAATCCTATGAAACTCCTTACCTCTGTGGGTGTGGTTGGCCTTTCCCAATTTGAGACCGCCTCTATCTTGGAGGGGTCGACCAATACTCCTTCTTTATTGATCACATGTCCTAAAAACTGTACTTCATTCCGCCAGAATTCACACTTCGAGAATTTGGCATACAACTGCTCCTCTCTGAGTATTCCTAGAGCTATCCTCAAATGCTCTGCATGTTCTGCCTCAGTCCTGGAGTAGATCAAAATATCATCGATAAAAACTATCACACACTTGTCCAAGTACTTCTTAAATACTCTATTCATTAAATCCATGAAAGCCGCTGGGGCGTCGGTTAATCCAAAGGACATTACCAAGAACTCATAATGCCCATACCTGGTACGGAACGCTGTCTTGGAAATATCTTCGGGTTTAATCTTTAGTTGGTGATATCCAGTTCTCAGGTCAATCTTGGAAAAATAAACAGCATCCTTTAGCTGGTCGAACAGATCGTCTATTCTAGGTAATGGGTACCTGTTCTTTATGGTTAGCTTGTTCAACTCTCGATAGTCGATGCACAGCCTCATGCTCCCATCTTTCTTCTTAACAAATAAAACTGGTGCTCCCCACGGAGACACACTGGGTCTTATCATACCCTTATCCAAGAGTTCCTGCAATTGGATAGCTAATTCCTTCATTTCTAACGGGGCTAACCGGTAAGGTGCTTTTGAAACTGGCGCCGTCCCTGGGGCCAATTCAATAGCAAATTCAATCACTCTATCGGGTGGTAATCCCGGAAGGTCTTATGGGAATACATCTTCAAATTCGTTGACTACTGGAATATCTTGTAAGTTGGGCACCTCCTTCTGCGTGTCCATCACATAGGCTAGGTAGGCCTCATTTCCTTTTCGTAGCATCCTTCTGGCCTGGGCCATAGTCAAAAATTTCTGCATCTGCCTCTTTCCTCTAAATATAACTTCTTTCTTCCCTGGGATATTTAACTTAACTTTCTTCCCTTTACAGTCTATCTGCGCATCATTGCTAGATAGCCAGTCCATTCCCAAAATTACATCAAACTCCCCTAATTTAAAAGGGATTAGATCAATACTAAAAGATTGTTCCCCTATGCCTATCTCACAGGCTGGGTGAATCTGGTTAACAGGAATAATTTCATGATTGGCTATTTCTACTTGTAAGGGTTCTAGCTTTAAGTCTTAATTTACGCACAAAGTCCCTTGATATAAAAGATTTAGTTGCTCCCGAATCAAATAAAACGTTTGCACTGACTGAATTTAGAGAAAGAGTACCTGCTATCACATCTGAGTCTTTCATAGCATCCTGGACTGTCATGTTGAAAGTCCTCGCAGTAGGTGGCTTATTGGAGGCAAACCCTGCTGGCTCCCGAAGCTGCTGGTTTGTTCATTGGGCATTCCCTCTTCCAATGACCCGGGCGTCCACACTGATGACAAGTGGTGGTTGGAATGACGGCAGGGGTTGATGATGGGCACTTAGTTGAATAGTGACCTTCCTGACCGCACTTAAAGCAGGTTACTGGCTTTCCTTTACACTCCCCAGTGTGCATCCTTCCATAAGTGTTACAGGCTGGCAATGGGGGTCGAGACTGGTTGGAATAGGACATTCTTGACTTCTGGCCGCTCTGGATCACACTCACGCTCATTGGCCACTTAAACCCAGTATTCTTTCCCGGTAGGGACACTGCCCCTCGATTAAATCTAGTTGGGAAGCTTCTTCCTGCGGAACCTCCACCCATGCTCATACTTTTCCTCTTTATTCCCTTCTTCTCTCTTTCCTTCTGCATCTGTTCACTTCCGGCTTCTACAATTATTGCCTTTTGCACCAGAGTGGCATAATCCGTAAGCTCAAAGATGGCCACCCTATTCTGAATCCACGGTTTCAGTCCCTGCTGAAACCTCCTAGATTTCTTTTCCTCGGTGCTCACAAACTCCGGCACAAACCTTGATAACTCAGTAAATTTCGCTTCGTACTCTGCTACAGACAAGTTATTCTGTTTTAGCTCCAAGAACTTGAGCTCCATCTGGTTTTCCATAAACCTGTGGAAATACTTTTCCAGAAACAACTGACTAAATCTCTCCCAGGTTATAATAGCATCTGTCTCCATGTTTTTCTTGGCCTCCCACCAGTAGTTAGCCTCTCCTTTCAGAAGGTAGGTAGCAAATACAGTCTTCTGTGCCTCATCGATACTCAGAATCTCAAAGGATTTTTCCATTTCCTTTAACCATGCCCTTGCCTCAACTGGGTCGGCTGATCCGTGGAACTCAGGGGGCTTAAGGGACTTAAAAGCCCTGAAAGAGTTTGCCACAGCATTGTTATTTCCTTGAGGGGGTGGGTTGGGTTGACGTTCCAAGTTCTGCCTTAGGAGTTGCATGAACTGGCCCATGGGATCCATGCCTGGGTTTGGTACTGGTTGCTCAACCTCAGTTTCTCCTTCTTCAGCCTCTATCTCAAATCCCTGAACATCATATGTTTCCTCTTCCTCTTCATACAGGGAGTCATCCTGTTTCACATAATCCTCATCTCCCTCTTCACTGTGTTCCTGGTTTCTATTGTCCTGATTATGGCTTCCCTGGTCCTCAGATCCAGGGTTCGCCCTAGTTCCAATCTTTCTTGGCGTCATGATACTGATAATAAAAAAAATTATTGGGAAATTCAACGTTAAGTCACAATCATACACAACATTGTGTCTTTCACAATTCTATAATGGGGAGAATGTATCTCGCAATTTTATTGTTTTATGACAGTTCTAATAAGAAGTGCAGTAATAATAATGATAAAAACAGTGATCTCGTCACTAAGGAACTGAACCGAAAGGAAACAAATATATACATAATGCGAGAAATACATAGTCTGATCTGGTCAAAAGTACAACAGTGCTACAGCCATCTGTGCCAAAAGTGATACACAAGAGTCTATCTGTCTAGTCAGAAAAAGGGATGCTATATACAAGTCAACTATCCCGGAAAATTGGCTCTTACTAAGGCCTCGGCTAACTAGACAACTAGATTATCCCATCGTCGGTCCTGAATCACACACCGGAGCGGGTCAGCTCCCATACCCTTTCCATCGCACGATGGAAGATATAGTCGGCCTGCCGCCTGGAGATCCTACCATGCCTGTCCCCCTGGAGCGATCTGAGCCTCGCACGGGACGTGAGCTCTATCCCCGTAAGCTCCCTCCTCAAGGATCGGGGTATAGAAGCCCTAGTCTCATAAGCTCGGGTATGCCTGCCCGCCCTCTCCGCATCCAACTCCCTCCTGGCCTCATCCAGTCGGGCCTCGGCAACAGCCACTCGGGTCCTCAGTACATCCTGAACATAGCCGTGGGCTAACGAAGACTGCCTGTGGGCAGGGTCAAGAGGTGGTGAATCCGGAGCCGCTGGGGGTGCCTCCTCAGTCTGCCTAGGCTCGGAAGTATGGGTCTCTGAGCTGTCATCATAAGGGATCCAAGATAGTGGTGGAGGGGTAGGAGCTCTGACCACCGGAAGTGTGGGTAAAGGGGTACCAGCATACACTACCATAGGTCCGACACGCTCCTCAGCTACTGGGACCTCATCCGGGTCCTCCTCATCTAGAATAGCAATGACCTCTGTCTCTGACTCCTCTGAGGGGTCCTCCTCATCTGAAATAGCAATGACCTCCGTCTCTGACTCCTCTGAGAGGTCCTCCTCATCCTCCTCCATCTCAGGCTCTTCCTGATCCTCAACATCTAGCAGTGCCTCATCATGCTCATGCTCGAACATCTCAGGGTCCTCTATCTCAGGCGCCTACACATTAAACGAGCTAAGTTACTATTATGATACTTATAAGGGTTCCCGTAAGGGTTTTAACTGTCAGCACTACTTTAAGTAGTCCGACCATGAACTTGGCAAGAGTTCTTATTATCTTTGTGAGTTTGTTATTATATCGTCGCATCATCTCTGAGGTTTATAACGCTTAGCTCTGATACCATTTCTGTAACACCCCCAGATCCGGGGTCAGGGATCCGGGTCGTCACGGTCTTTCTTTCCACAATATCACTTCACTTAATTAATAATAAATAACCTTATGTTGTGACCCTACACTAACACACACCACAACCCGTTATAGTCTCAGAGATGAAATTGAAATAAGTACAAGTCCTTGAATCCACAATTAAAAGTTATTACAACCCAAAATGATTACTTGATAAATTTACAGTTAATTGCCATTATCTGCCACAAGTTATAATTATACATAATTGATTCTCAAAAGTAGAATGCCTGATCTACCAATAGATCTACCTCTGCAGCTATAGCAGCTACAACATCAACGGGAAGACGCGGGACGCTTCCCACGCGCTTGCGCTGGGTCTGCTGGAGTCTGGCCATCTTTCCTAACTGTTGTTCTGTGATGAAGAAATAAAGCAAGAGTGAGCCTTACAGCTCGCAAGATAATATATGGTGATAACAATAATATAAGTATCTAAACGGATGCTTACTAGAATCCTTTATCAAGTGTAAGATAATTACTTACTAGATATAAGTAAAAACAAGGGATGAAGTTACCAAATACTTCACTATACTTATATCAATTATAAAGTTACTTGAACTACCACTGTTCAAAGTATAACGAGCTTTCAACAGTTCATCACATAGATGAGACTACAAGACAGATTTGAATAAATTAAATCTTTGAAGTAGTAGAGAAGGAAATGAAGGTATGATATACTTCATTAAGTTCCGATATATATATCCACATATACATCTTCCTTATACAGTCCTTGAAAACCTCTGTCATGTAAAGTATGAACAGAGTTTGTAACATCCAATGAATTTTTGGAAGGGAAAAAGAATTATGGCATAAACCCGATATCTTGCTGATCAGGCAAAGATACCAATAAGTAACCTTTTCTACTAGTAGATGGACGAATTCCCCACTGGTCATCACCCTGGTCGCAATAGGACCTTATGCTGGACTGCCACTCAGCCACTTATGCATTTGATGGACTCCCACTGAGCCACTTACACTATCATGGACGCTCACTGAGCCCATGTTGCTTATGCCGACTCGATAGATGGACTTACTTCCCGAACGTTGGGTAAGTAATCAATTCATTTACCAAAACTGCAACCTTGTTGCGAATATAAAATACACCATAGAGCCGGATCCCTCAGGTTTTGAGCGAGTATTTAAATCCCCTTTTTAAAAGGAAGATCTTAAATATAAAAATAAGTTTTGGGATCCGCTCTAACTTTTAAAAATCATTTTGAAGACTCGAAAACACTTTAAAGAGTGTTTGGAGTAATGCTGATTTAATGAAGTAAATCAGTCCCAATATATTTAGAAAATGTCTGAATATTATTATTTAAATAATATTCCCATAAAGAATAATCTTTATACAAATAATTGAAGTAGAAGTTGTAAGACTTATACTTGAAATGAGTATTAAATAACCAAAGATATACTTATACGAAAGTACTATCTTTATTTGAATAATCGAAAATAAGTTTGATTATCAAAACATTATTCTTTAATAAAATAAAGAATATTATTAAATAATAAGCGAAGTCATAATACCTCGAATGAATATTATAAATAATATTCATTAAATAAAATAACGGAGTCATACATCCTCAAATGAATATTCAATTAATAATCATTAATAATATAACTGAGTCATAAGCCCTCGAATGAATATTCGAAATAATATTCAATAATAAAATAAAGGAGTCATAAGTCCTCGGATGAATATTCGAAATAATATTCAATAATAAAATAAAGTTAAAGTTATCGAATAAACCTTATTCGATTAATAGTTTTGAAAACTATAACCATATATATATAAAAATATATATATTATACTCGGGAACATCGACTCCCAGTTTAGAAATATGTTCACCTTTTGATCCCCTATACTAAGGGTAAACTCAATACCGCTTATCTCTAGCATAGGTATTATGCAACTGTAAGCATTTTAACCAACAGATATATAATCCAAGAATATGAAACAGGCATGCATATATACCATATCACATGCTACAATATATCGCAAGAATTTGCTAATAACAAATATGCATTTATCGCAAGATCATGCATATACACATATACATCACAACAACAGTATAACGGGTAGAAAACTTGCCTGAGCGACTGGGGGTGATAAAAGGCTCGGGACGAGTCTGGTAACCTATAAACAACAAGTAAGTTGAAATTAAACCAAAGTCACTTGTAAATCTATACTTTAACTAACTTAGACTCTAATGCTTGTTTTGCGCTTACTGATTCTCTTAAGTCACTCGAGTACCCTCGGCTCCACCATTTTTAATAATTTAACCATTATGAGTTTTAAGGCGATTCCTTCGCGAGTGTCTTACCAACTGCCTAACACTCTTACCATAATTGTTTCATACATTAATTAACTCTTTTTGGTCTTTAACCTATGTTTCAAAGTAAGGGGAGGGGAAATGTTTTGTTCGCGAAACACCGTTACTTAAAACGGTCGTTTCTCCTAAACTGTGCATCGGAATCAAACGAACTACATATCAAAACGAAGCTCGTAACATGAACTATCTAAACATGGCAATGGTAATAATCTAGCAGGGAGTTCTCGGGTCCAAATGTTATGAACAAAAGCAGTCTAAAGTAAATCGGGCATTACGACGGCTATGTTTACGCGATTTCCCAAATTTAAACCATTCCAAAACCATCACAATTCAACCCCAATCCATTCATACAACCAAAGTCCATCCTTATTACATCATAACATCCCCAATAAATCCAATATTCACATTTATACTTATGCTTAAGCTTGAATTTAACTATACTTAAGTTCTTTTAACCAAAACAACAAGATTCACCATTCCATTTCACTACCAGTCCAACCCAAACTCTAAACCACAAGCATTAAGCTACTATATCACCATAACAATCAAAATCATCTTATTATACAAAGGAATCTTGGGTTTGGAGATGATATACCTTCCTTGAAGTGGTGGGAGTAGCTAGGAAGCCTTAAGAAGCCTTGAGAAGTCTTAGGGATGCTTGGATCTTAAAGGAAAACAAGAAAAAATCAAGTTAAAAACTTTGAAATCACTATTCATCATCTTCTTCATTGATTTCTTGAAGAAGATTGAGAAAGAATTGAAGGCTTAAACTCATAAGATAGCCATAACTATGCATAAGGATGACTAGGGAATTATCTTACCAATTTAGGAAGCCTTGATCTTGAGTTTTGAAATTCCTTTCTCTTGAAAATTGCAAAAGCCGAGAGCAATGAAGAAATAAGAGGTTTTGTGTTTTTTGTTTTGATGAAATGAAATGTTTGGCTTGGTTGATTGAATTAGATTTGTTTTATTTTAGGTTAATTACCAATTTAACCTTGGTTTTGTGTGGTTAACAATCCACCACATTTCCTTCCTTCTTATGTCATGCTTATGTCATGCTATGATGTCATCTTTCCCTCTTTGTCCTCTTCTCATTGGTTGGGTGACATCATCCTCTCTAATCCCCTTGATTAACTTCCTAATTGTTTGCCTAATGACCGCTGATCTGTTATACGGTTCGCTTAACTTTCGTTTTCGTTTATCGTTTGAGGGATCATACCCGGGATCTTATTACTTAGGTTCCCTTAACCTTTCTCAATATATTATATTCCTTTTATGATCCTCTCTTATAATCCTTTAATTTAAATCCTTTTTATCCTGTTACCTTATACTCAATTCTTTCCGTATCTAGTGGATTTCCGGGAAAAGTCAAAGTGTTCGGAATTGGATTCTGACGATCTTTACATACACTTATATACCATATAGAGTACTAATAAAATCTCAGAGTATCCATAACAGAACCCCTACATAGTGTGACATGAAAAGTTTTCTCATTCAGCTAAAACACTATTCATAAGGGTTACAAAAAGTTGAAAATTTTGGGGGTTATTACAGTTGCTGACTCACACCTTTATATAAACTCTTTTACACTCTTTTAACTCTATTCCTAACCTAAATCAGGAGCTTAAACCTGTAGCTCTAATACCAATTGTGACGGCCTCAACCCCGGGGTCAGGATTTGACATCATAAATATTAACAACCACAAATAATAACACTGAACTCATTATTAATACAAAACAAATAGGATCCCTTACCAAGATCTTTGCAAGGTTTAAGTATGATTTAGGTTACACAATTATTACAAACCAACTTAATTCAACAATCTTGATACACTAACTAATACAGCAACTTAACAAACCACATCTGTCTGATACATCTACCTCAGAGGAGTCTGGTACGGGAGGAACTGGAACCCTGCTCTGACTACGACGGAAGAGTCTCCTAGGAATCTGCAATACATATATACAACACATTCTACAAGGGTGAGCAATCATTGCCCAGCAGTACCACTATATGAATAACAAGTAAAACAGTTTATGATAAAACAGTTATCGGAACAGAAATTATAACTTGTTACAAAATAAGTAAAAACATTTATAAACAAGATATCAACACTAGCATGCTCTACAAAACAATATCATCAGTCGTGTGCTGTGTATAAATACCAGAGTCAAGTTTTAGCATGCTATTTTCATTTCCAAAACCACTGTTCCATTATAGGAACCACAAAACTATATGTCCCGTTACGGGGACCATAAAACCATTTATTCCATTACTGGAACCACAAACCATAATCAGAAATATATTGGATGTTATCTAGGGACGGCTGATCAGGCCTCCACACAAGTTATCTAGGATCATTGGTCGGACTATCATACAAATTGTCTAGGAAAGCTGAACGGGCTTTCATACAAATTAACCGGATCTGCAGAGACTAGCCAGGTCTCTGATTAACTATGTTGGACTAATCCGTGAAGATAGGGTGGCAACCGAATTAGCCACTTACACAACGTTATCCAATATCTGATTCGTTTATCAAGTTTTCAAAATCACTTTTACCTATCTCTTGTTAAAAAAAATTCTATCACAGCACACTATTCAAAGCCTCTTTTTCATTTCAATCACATTTTAGTGATAGGTACTTTCAGAAGTTACTTCTCCCCAAAACATATTTTAAACAACATTTTCAAATACAGGGGATACGTAACTTAAAACGTTTTTGTTCCTGTTCGAAAATAAAACAACAGTTCATTCATATATACTGAACCATAAAAGAATGGTCAGGGATACTTGCCTTGCAGAGCCTTACAACTATCTCCGATTGACCTTGAACCGATTTGAACGCTCGGCTTTATCGTCTAACTAATAGACTATCCTGGATCCGAATTCGACACTCAGATCCTTCGATTGGAACCTGGCTGAGCTTGTCAACTGATCACTAGGCTATCTTTAATGTGACGTCAATTCTCGAGTCCTTCGACTAGAACCTACAGAGTTGAACTACCCTATGTTAGACAACCAGTTATGCTTGACATATCCTCGCTATTATCTCTACCTGAACGATAACACATCCCGACTCGTAATTATATGTACTATTATAATACACATAATAGTTAGTGTTCACGCATTTACAACCCGGTTCGATAATCTTTTCTGAAAATACCTATACTAGTCGTTTCGTCACAATGGGGTCGTCAAATATTTAGCAAAATGTTTTACCAAGATCCGCAAATAGGTTTCGTAAAATACTCATTTATAATTATACAGGCATACACGTTCGACTGGTATTCCGACAATTACAAGATACGTTCCAAATTTTTGAAATCTATTTCTCGAAAATCGGGCAGCATTTCCTTTGTTTATTGGACTACCCGTCGAAACATAATCGACGTCAACAATCCAATAATCAACCTAATTCGCAATCCAAACACCGGTACGACTGATAATAATAATATCCTACTTTTCGCTTCAAAATTAATTTTACAACAAATTTTATTTATTTTATAATTTAGGACTCGGAATCAATCATCATCATCCACCGTCAGCTCATCAGAAGTCATTGCTGACGGCGGCAAAATTTGTCGGTGCCCGAACAATTTCGGGTTTCCAAACAAATTCCACTAATAAGCTAAAAATTTAACCCGCACGGAAAATATTTATTTCATAAATATTTATCAATTTAATTCCGTGCAATATTATTCAATAATTTCAATCAGATTATGCACAACAAAATCACAGCAATAACCACAACAATCGAAGCGATACTGTACACCATATAACACCCACGCAAACACACGATTTACCCACACATGCGCGCAAGATGCACAACGCACATACATAGACCCCTTGCCAGAAAAGAACCGGCGGCAGGTAAGGAAACAAACAGAGCAGGGCGGCAACAATCACGCCCCACCATCACACAAACACAGGCATACAACCATATATACTTATGTGTATATATATAAGCAAGCTAGGATTAAACTGAATCATCACCGGAAACAATTCCGGAAGAAATGACGCGGCGGCGAGTAACAATAACAGGGAAGAAGAGGGGAGGAGGGGGAAGAAAAGAAAAGGAGAGAAAAGGAAAGGGAGGCGAGAGAGACAGTGAGAAATTGAGAAAGACGAGATAGATTCGAGAGAGACAGAGACATGAATTTGGGGGAGGAAGGATAAACACAGTCATGTTTATCTAATTTAGGGTCGTATCTATTCATTTCCCCCGAACTTGAATATACTCCGCAATTCGCGTTTAAACGATACATTTTACGGATAAAACATTTCGAAATAATTCCAAATAAATCTTAAAATTTCCAAAATATTTAAAACTAATAATATACAATTTAATTTTTTTTTATAATTTTTATATCATTTTTAGATTGCGCGACCGACCCGCATTTTGGAAATTAACGAGCAGACGGACGGGTAAATAAAAGCTGAAAAATTTCAGGAATAATTTTAAAATTCTCAAAATATTCCATAGTTAATAAAATATGAATTTCTTAGTTTTTGAAACATTCTAGAATTAAATACTGAATTTACACATAAATGCAATCTGAAAATCATTTAAGGATGAATAATTGATGAAATACTGTTTTCTAAATTTTAAAAATTCCCAAAAATAATTATTGATGTTAAAAAATCATAAAACTAATTTTAGAGACAACCCTAATATTTATAAAAATAAATCTTCAATGAATCACTTTTAAAAGTGAACACAAAACCATACAGATCAGTAATTACTTATATAAATAATCCTCGAATACCACTAGACCACACGTAATTAATAATAAAGCAACACACAGCTAACAGATCAATAAACATATCTTATTTATTTAATTATTCATCAATTACGTCTTTAAATAATACAAAAATATACGAGTCGTTATATCCTTTCCCCTTAAAAAGATTATGTCCTCAGAATCTGAACTAATTAAATAAGTGAGGATATTTGTCAAGCATATATGACTTTAGCTATAGGAATAGACTTATTTCTAAGGTCTCGCTTTGCGATCTCAGATCTAGATAGATTCATACACATTGTTTTTGTTCATATTAAGAATATATTCTCTTGACATCAAGACATAAAACACACTATGAGTATACGGCATCTGTGACAACAACGCTAACTCATAGGCGATTTAACCTGTTTTTCTCAATACTGTAAGAGGTCCGATATATCTAGGACTCAATTTGCTTTCCTGTCCGAACCTTTCCAATCTTTTTCGAGGTGAAATTTTCAACAATACCAACATTCTTATTTCTCTATCCATATCTTCTCAATACAAGTCTGCGCTCTTTCTTTGTTTATTACAAGTTGCTATTAACCTTATCCGGATCAATATCACTACGCCCTAGGTTTGCTGAACTAATTCAGGACCTCATAACTTCTCCCACTTCATCTCACTAAAGTGGGGCCTACAATTTCATCCATACAAGGCTTCGTAGGGTGGAAATCCTATATTAGCATGATAACCATTATTATATGAAACTCCATCAATGTCAAAGGATCATCCGAGTTTTCCCTTAAAGTTTAAAACACATACTCTCAACATATCTGCTATTATTTAAATTGTTCTTCCACTTTGACCATCCGTCTGAGGATGACAGGAGGTATTCATCTTCTACTTAGTTCGCAAACATTCCTGATTATCCAAGGTCCTGCTCCAATTCTGGTACATCCAAATGTTTACCGGGTGGATAGAAAAATTGAAATTATAGGCTTCTCGCAAAATTTCATTCTTCAGCTCGATTACATTGAGAATTCATATTCTCGAGGAAACCTAAACATACCTTTGCTATCCTTTTGAGTACAAATTCTTATTCAGTCATAACGTCTAATTATTGGTTCATGACCTCCTCTTGGTACTTCTCATTTCGTTTCATCAATTCTGACTGAAAGGTGATCCCATACAATTGCTCCTTATTACCTTTGAACACTCGAGCATCAATTTCTAACTTCTTCCATTTCCTTGCTGATTCTTCAGCAATCCTAACGATTTTCAATCTTTCTTTTCTACTCAAGGCATTTGTCATACTTTTGATACTTAGAATATGTTATTCCCTAACAATACAACAAGAATTACAGAAGGGGGGTTGAATGTAATTCTGGCTTATTTTTCAAGATTTTAAAAACAGTTCTTAACTCGATAGATATATATGTGTTTTTATTTGCAAAGTGCGGAATGAAAGGATTAAATAAATCAAACACAAAGTAATAAAAACATAAGTCTTTAAAACTTTCTGGTGGATTTGAATGTATCCACCAGAGAGGTATATATATATATATATCTATTTGAGATCTCTGTGAAGCTCAAATTGGCTCACAACTGCTTTACAAGTTGAACAAACAAACTACAAAGAAATTCTTAACAAGTACAGCTTTTTCTATTTCTCTCCTAAAATGTGTTTGCTTAGTTGTTTGTTCTACTAGCTACACTTTGTTTATATATCACCAAGTTTACATGGTAATAAAAGAAGATAATAAAACAAAACCTATCAAGTCTAACTCCATGCTGCTTTATTACTCTATTCCAGCATCTTTGAAAATCTTCATACTTTACATGGAAATGGTAATGCTTCTTTGTTCTCAATTTCCTGCTAAACAGGCTGCCACATTCCTTTTGCAAACACCCAACCCATGTGACTGTGTTGTCACTGTCAATAGATATTTGAATTGATCATCCGTCAGGTACATGCTTGTTATCCATCGGGTAGCTTTGTTGATCATCTGTCGGTAGCTTTGTTGATCATCCGTCGGGTAGCTATTTGACACTTGACTCCATTTCACTTATGCAGAATTACAAGACATCTCATATTTACAATTAATCAACCTATTCTGCATATCTACTAGTAGTCAACATGACTCATAAGCTACTACAGAATCTACACAAAGTTGTTTGCAGAAATGTGCTACACTACTTATTATTACATAAGCTACTCACTCGATGGATGTCAAATCATCATCCGTCGGGACTATATTGAATCATCCGTCGGGACTATATTTGATCATCCGTCGAGTGCTACAAAATTCACTAAGTTAAATCTACTAAGGTATTTTTTATAATTTATCATCAAGTTCACAACATATTCCTAACAATCTCCCCCAATTTATGTCTACTGGAATTGTAGCCATAAATTAAGAGAAACTTGATGATAACAAAACACTCCAAGAATACAAATTGAAAATAGTAGATAAAACTGATAAGTGCTGCAATATTTACTGAAAATTGAACAATGCAAAGTATACAACGAATATCTCATAATTATTATCAAGTTGCTCCTCTAGTCTGAGCAGATAAGTCTATTTCCTTGATTGTCTAGGTTTCTTCCCAAGCCTCCTGTTGTTCTCTTCTATCTGGTTTTGGAGTTGTCTGTGGAATTCAAGTTCATCAGCTTCTGAGAGATCTGGCATTCCTTGCATTTCCAATAGAGTCTCATTGCTAGAGATACTCAACCGGTCCTCCAATCTGAAAAATCTTCTAACTCCTTTTTCATCCCTGAATTCCATCAACCAATAAGGCCTTAAATGCACTATCTTTCCTGTGAGGGGAATTGATAGAGTTTTTGGAAGTGCATCTTTAGCTTTATTACTCCTCAGCTCCTCAATCTTCTTTAGAACCAGTCTCCTGGCAGTCAGATTATACCCAAAGTTCTTTTTGAAGGATGAGTAGATCTTTATTAGAACAGATTGGATTTCTAGAAGGATCCTGTGAAGTGGCCATATGATCTCTTTTCCTCCCTTGTATTTGAATACCAGCCTTTCAGGTAGATGTCTGTAAGCATCAATTCCTCTAACTTCTTCCAATTCATCTAAGTAGAGGTTAATGTCAGAAAACTCTTTGATGTCACAGATGTACAACATATCTTCTTTGTTGACTGTGGATTGAGATTTGACTAGGGTCTTGGATTTGAGAGTCACTGGTTTCACTTTCTTGTTTGCTCTAATCTTTGTCTTCTTTGGCTTGAAGATAGGAAATTTCAGCTCAGGAATTGACAAACTATCCCAGTCCACTGGCTCATCCTTTGGAATTATGGGCTCACCATGAATATTCCTAGTTGGATCCACCATCTTGAATTCTTCAAATACCAGTGAGGGTTTTGATGTTTGAGTTGAAGTTGTGGACTTTTTAGGAATTTTGTTGAAGCTTGTATCTGAATCTTCTTTTCTGCTGTGGTTCTTCTTGCACTTTCTGATCCTTAGGTTCTACAATTACAGTTGTTTGTGCAGGAATTTCTGTTGTGGTTTTTACAGCTTGAAGCTTGGCCAAGATAACAACTTGTTTCTTCTTTTGTTTAAGCTTTTTAGCATGCAGAGCAGGTTGCTTCTTTTCTTTCCTGATTCTTTCTTTCTCTTCCTTCTTAGCTTCCACAAACATGGGGTGTCCAGCCACCACACAAATTTTCTTATCATTTCTGTAAAACTTGGCTAATCTTTTTTTGAGTGCTGAATCAGATGGATCTTTGTAAAAGGCAATTGACCTAGCCAACGACTTCTTCTCATCTTGCCTAGGTGTCTCATACACAATATCCATAGGATTTTTGTCTGAGAACTTTGAGTAATTCCTTTTAGGCTTCATGATTAGATATGCTTTTGGATATTTGATGCAATAAGTTTGGCCTTTTTCCAGATAATTCATACTCATTTCATTCACAGAAATGTTCTTGACTTCAGAGTGATGAATAAATGTTTTGTATGGCTTCTGAATTTGCCCAAACTTTTGTTGAATTTCTGCATCTATTTTCCTCCATTTTTCTTTTAACTCCTTCTCAGCTGCTGCTACATCAATCTTTAGCAGTTTATCATCTGTGTTTAGTTTTGTTGCTGCCAGATTTATTATGTCAATTTTTTCCATGACTGGTGGCTTTGTGAAAGTAATTGTTGGCACAATCACTTTGCTGACCTGTATGTTTAGCTGTTTCTCCCCCTCACTTGAGCCTTTTTCCCCCTTACTTGAGCCTTTCTCCCCCTTTTTGTTAGCATCAAGTTGTTGAGTGGGAGGGAGTTGAGCAGCCACCAATTGTTGGAGTAGAGCAGTCTGAGTTTCTTGATTAGTGAGTATCTTAGCCATTGACTTCTCTACATCAGATAATCTTGAGTCCATGGCCTCAACCTTTTTATTGAGATCAACCTCCTTCCTTAGCTTTTGAGCTATTTCAGTCATGGTGGTTCCAGGAATTCTAGCATCCAACCTTGCTATGAAATCCTGTTTTACTTCAGAAATTTCTTGCTTGATTTCATCCACACTCTGACTGTGTTGGAGGGCTTGAATTTTGTGCAGTTGGAGTGCATCAAGGTGATCTGTGAGTAGCTTCTTTGTGGTGGCATTAGTAGATGTTGAATGGTTGTTTGGGAGTCATAGATCTGCTTGAATAGTGTTGATTGGAGATGTGAGTAGGAATATTCTTTTGTTAGCATCTAGGCAGGAATATCTGCATCTCCCCCTATGCTCATGTTGTCTTCCTCATCATCCCCACCGACATCCCCAAATGAATCTTCAGCCAGTTCAAAATCACTGATAGTGGTGGAAGGCATAACAGTGATTGCATCTTTTGCTCTTTAAAGAGATTGTGTAGTGTGCACCAAATATAGCATCTTTTCAGCCTCCTCATTGCCCTGCACAGCTAGAGTTTGGTAAGCTGTAACAGGATGAGTAAATGTCTCAGCATCCAGGGAAATAGAATCTATGACAGCTTTATATTCTTGCTGAAATAGCCTTTCCCTTTCTGCATCATTGACACTCATTGACTCACTTGTAATGGATTCCATCCTTATCACTCCTGTACCTGCTTTTCTCTCATGATCTCTCTCTTTTTGCATCAAGGGCTCCCCTTGGCTTCCCACCCTCACACCCTCACACCCTCACCTTCACCATCTAAGGTGGGACTCCTCTCACTCACTTTTGCCAGTCCTGAAGAAATGGACTGCATGGATTCACTCTTATTCTCTCCTTTTGCCTGGGAGCAACCCAGCCTCTCACTCAATTCACTCCCTTCCCTCATCCCTAAGAGTGATTGTACTACTTGTAACGACTGGGAAACTTACGTCTATATTATATCATATTTATAATAAATTATGTGTATTAATGTGTCATTTATGTGTAATTATCTGTCAAATCCTAATTATTACATGTTACGTGTATTCCGCGTCATTTCAGTATTTCTAAGATATTTTTCAAATATTTTATTTTGCATTCATCGCTTTCATTTCAAACGTTTTACGACCCAAACCATGATTTTAAAGCCAGTATTTTAAATAAAATAATGGGCCTTATTTTTCATCAAACGGCTTTTACCATCGCATTATTCTGAACATCTAGACATTTTATAAATTTTCTCGTTTTGCGAAAAATGACTTTTCTGGGCCCCATTGGGTGTTAAAAACCCCACAAAAATCACATTTTTATAAAATTATAGGACTTTTATTTATACCATTTCTTTGTATTTTTGCATTATTCACAATTTTTGGGAAATTTTGGCATATATATTTTACATATAAAATATTTATAAATTAAATTTTAATACCCAAAAATTATAAAAATTAGGGCCAAATATTTTTATTAGATGTATAATTAGCCCCTCAATTTATTAAGGGGTATTATTTTTCACACTATAAACAGCCTAATTATCAGTTAATTATAATTAATTAATTATTAAAATTCTGCAAATTTTCTGGAAATTCTCTGAAAAACAGTTCGGGTCGGAATTCAGGTCAGAAATCAATCGGTGATTTTGAACGTTTCTGAGCATCAAATCGATCGATGTGAGTATCCAAATCGATCATCTCGATCTGTTCTTTCGGTTTCTCGTATCAGAATCATGTTTTGATATGTTAATTTTCAATTTCGATTTCTAGGGTTTATACCGATTTGGTACTTTTTGATTCTGGGGTTATCTTTTGAAATTGATGTTATGAATAGCTTTGTTTGATGATTTCTGATGGATTCCTGTTAATTAATTTTATAAACGATTGCTTAAACTGATAGTTCGATATCTAGGGTTTATGTGTTTTTTTGTTGAATCATTTTTGATTTTAGGGATATCTGAGGTATGTTTGGATATGAGGGTTTGATTGTGTGTGTTGTAAGCTTTATTTTCGTATATAGAACATGAGTTTTGGTGTACAAATCAGTAAGATTGGTATTTGGCCGTACTTTTGCTTGATTTGATCGGAGAACGAGTTATAGAAGTTATTAGGATTAGGTGTTGGTATGGTTGAATTACTGGTGTGATTTTAAATGGAATAGAGGGTCGAATCGATCCAAACGATTTCGTTTTGACTACAAATCAAGCTCGTCGGATTCTCACTGGTTTTTGTTCTGTTTCGCCGAGAAAGATGACACAGGGGTGGACGGATGAGAAGGACGACGGGGATGTGCAGCTGGAGTTGCAACAAATTTGTTGGCAGCAAAAACGGACTGAAAACACGGTGTTTCGTGTGGGAATCGACCTCGCCGGAATCGAGCTCCGGTGGCCGGAACCTCGCCGGTTTCTGGGTTGTGAAGAACACCGGCGGGTTGTTCTTGCCAACCCGGACCCGACCCGGTGGATCCTAATATTAACCCGGTTTTGATCTTAAAAATCTCTAATCTGAATTTCAGTTTGTGTTTCTGAAAATTATAATTAATTATTTATATTTTATAAAAATCAAAATTAGTTTTATTAATTCTAAAAATCAAATAAAAATCAGTTTTAAATTCTGAAAATTATAATTAACAATTCCTAAATTATTTTATTAGTTTATAAATTCGAATTTAGTTATTTAATTAATTATTTAATCATTAATCTAATTATTTATCTATTTAATTATTATCTAATAGTTAAGTATATAATTAATAATTAAGGATTAAAATTTATCGAATATTACGAGAAAAGATTCGATAATTAGGGAAATAAAACGAGTAACTCGTATTCATACGGGTAATTAAATGATAATATTGATTATTATTATTCGGACGATAGTTAATTATTCGTAGAGTATCGTAATAATTATTCGTAATGAATAATTAAATACAGATAGTTGATTTAAACCGTATAAATTGTAATAACAATCGTAATGTTTCAATAATTATACGAGAAATGCGAATAACTCGTAGAAATACGAGTAGTTAATCGTTGAGTTGGAATATGATTCAAATAATAACTTATTTATTCAATAATTATCGTAACAGCTGATTGTATAGATTATTTATTTGTAAGTAATCGATCTAATCGAGTAAGTAATAATAAATTGTAAATATTTGTAATAAATTGTAATTAATACTAATAATTAGGGATTAATTATTTTAGATTATTAAATAATTACTTATTAAATATTTATTAGTTATTTATTATTTATTAATTATTTAAAAATGATTGATTATTTCGATAATTAATCAAATAACTTTCAATAAATCATAACATATTCATTTTAACTCCAAATATTATAGAAAAATTATTTTTGACTTTGATTTTTCTTAAATAATTATTTAAAAATTATTTTAGGATTTAAAAATTTGTAATATTTATTTATATTGAATAATAAATTGAATTATCAGTGTTTAATTGATATTAATTAGACCGTTAGTCCGATTTGAGCGAAACGAAAGCCCTTTGACTCAGAAAAAGGAATTCTTTTCATTAAAAATAATATTAAGACCTAATTTCTTCTAGAAATTAGTTGACTTTATTATTTGCTTGATTATCCGTCGAGATGCATGCCGAGACGAGTCCGAAAAATTCTGAAAAATGGAAAACGAGGCAGATAATAATCAGTTGAGCGATCAGCGAGTCGATTTTGATTCTAAAAATTATTTTAACTATAAAAATGATCATGTGCTTATGTGCTTATGTGTATTATGTGGCTAATCGAATCTTACTTGCTTATATGTAATATACGAGTCAGTCATAAGCGTATGAGTAGATAATAGGAACAAAATGAAGTCGATTCAAGATGCAATTGAAGTACAAAATGACTTAACCAATCTATTTTGCTAACAGGAGCTAAGCCAGCAAGGCAGGTTGAGTAGGTGATAGACAAAGGTGATTCAATTACAGTGAGTCGCGCAGAAGGCAAGTTTCTCCCCTATTCTATTTTCAGAATAGTGATATTTTCTTCAGATTCTTATCACGCTTGCACTCTTTTAATTCTCTTGTTCATATTTTATTTCGATTCTTGCTTATCCTTTTCATTTGACTTGGTTATTCATATTCCAATTGCTACTCACAATTGTTGATATATTCTGGTGATTAGAATATATCAAAGCATACTGATTGCTCCGGTTGCTATTCCAGGGACTCGATAATAATACTTTGGGGATTAAGTTTACTTAATCCTAAGGACCGAAACATAACCGGATCCTTGAGATAGGCCGTAGTGCCTGGGTGCCCGACGGGGTCTATATAGTGAGATATAGATCTGCACTGTATCCTGGCTGATCAGTAGGGTATAGATGCAAACTTAAGTCTAGTTTAGTTCATTTGTATTCGCCAGTAATGGCCTTCTTTCTAATCTCGTGGGATTATATCTTTGCAGATATACCCGGGTTACGGATTTATTTAAATTGCTTTAACACTGTTTATATTTTGCGGACTTGTTGAGCAATTTTTGGCTCACTTTTTTTTTGTTATTCACCTTATTGTTTTCAGTTAAGAAGAAATATGAAACCCATCAGGACTCGAGTGGTAAAGAAGCGGGTCAAGCCTCAGGATCCTCTCATACCCAAGGTGTTGATCCCAATTCAGGAAGAAAACTTTGAGTTACCCGAACAGGTGGTGTGTAGATAGTTAGTAGGTGTGTTTGAATAAAGATGAACTTAGTTTAAAATGGATTAGACAATGGTTTGTAATAAAGAGAGTTTGTGAGATTTTGAATTTGGTTTGTAATAAAAGTAGATAGTGATTCTTGTTTTCATACTTCAACCTAAAAAGATCCTGGTTAGTGTTAAAGGGGTTTAGTTTTATTTCTTTATTATTGTTAATCAGGTTGTACATGGTTGGTGATTAGCTAGAAACCCCCAGACTTATACCCCGGGTCTGGAGGATGTTACAGTTTGGCATCAGAGCTGTAGGTTTGGGCCCTGAAAATAAGAACATTAGGGTTAAGATAGGATAGGGAGATCACATGAGATAGGAATAGTCAAATAAGAAGAGTAGTGTTAGGATTTAGGTCAGATTAGAATAGCGAAGTATAAATCTTAGGATTGTTTAGTGACCTTTCTTTTCTTAGGTATATTATCAGATGACATCTTCTGGTTATTCTGCATCTTCTGATAGGACAGTCACCGGGCCAGCAGCACCAGTTATACCTCCAGTATCTGAGTACATGTTTCCTCCTCTACCACCTCCACCACCATTGCCACAGGAGCTGGTACCACCAGTACAGGGGATAGTCCATGACCCCATAGAGATGTTTGATCCATTTGAGTTCTTTGAGCCGATGGTTCCTTTACCAGTTGAGCATCAGTTTATACCGGGGATTGAGCCAGAGTTACCACCACCAGTGTTACCTCCTATACCAGTGCATGCCCCAGAGCCGGATATATTTCAGATGATTCTAGTCGAGGGGATGGGAGAGCATGATGTGGATCTACAGTTAGGATTACCACAGAAGGGTGCAGGTATACCGAGGGTTCCTTCACAGGAGTCAGTAGGTCAGGTTGCACAGCCGTATATGGTACCATACCATGAGTACGGGGTTATGAGGGCTGATGTGGAGTATTGGAGAGCACAGTACCGAGAGATTATGCATTTATTTGACCAAAGGGACATAGGACCGTTAACGGCACTACAGCCAGATTACTATACGAGACAGTGATTACAGTCGGTTTTGATGAGTGCCAGTTGGGAGCTCGATGATTTGACCCATGAGGGACCACCTTCTTTCGCAGAGTTCTACAGGATATTCCTTTTGGTACAGACTTTGGTCCAGACACTTAGGGATGAGCTGAGGCGTATTTCGCCTGGGTTTTGAGACAGTGACTTCAGAATTCAGATGTATATAGAGGCAGCATAGTATAACATAGTGAGTAGTGTGTATGTGTGTATTAGCAGCTTAACCTGTTATAATTATCAGTAACTAGCATGTAAATCATGTTAAGCATAGAAATTTTAACAGAATCAAAGTTACTAATCTTACCAGAGAATACCTTAGTTACCACATCACACATAAAGCTCCATTCCTTTCTAAGACCTAACCTCCTAATTTCACTTAACTTAGAGGTAGTAAGTGCATAGCCAAAGGAATTTAGCATGTTAATTATGTCAGTGTCTGTGTGTGGAGCATTAGCAGTATTATCAGGAATTCTAAAGTATACTTTGATAATGTCACTATTTATGCAAAACTGCTTACCTTTTAGAGTGAATCTAATGGTCTTGTCTATAGAGTTGTACACTACAGTTGTCCATATCTCCTCTACAACCTCATAGTAGATAGTGGGAGATTCTAGCATAGCATAACTGAGTTTGCATTTTTTCACAAAATCCATCATCTTGTGGAACTCACCAGACTGTTGAATCTCCTTGTTCACAAGAGCTGTGAAGTTGTTCTTTTCATAGATATATCCAGTTTGAGACATGATTTTGATGACTGGAGCCATTGTTAGAGATTGGGAAATTTGCAGAGAAAGTATTTGCTTTTGAGGAAGAAAGAAGTTAGAGCAATTGATTCTTGAGAATGATAAAAGATTAGAATATAAATGAATTTAGCTTTTATACTATCTCAGAAATAAACTGACAAAAATAATAAAGTGAAATAAAGAGATCAATAAAAATTTCACAACATAGCCGTTTAAAAATAAATAAACTGTAAAAATTCTGTCACTTATTCGTTGTGTCATGCTTACAAACTGTAAGTATACTCGATGGATAATGTTCAGAGTTTTAACGGCTAGGATTGAGACAATTCGACAGATGAGGATAAATCAGTTATCCGTCGAGTTAAAAAATACTCCAGAAAAATATTTGATTTTTATTAACAATTAATATTCCGACGGATGATCAAACTTCTTTAAAAGATCATGAATGTATTTAGTTTGACTAATGAATATTCCATCACTAACTTGCTTAACTTGCAAACCAAGAAAGTAAGTTAGTTCTCCCATCATGCTCATTTCATACTTACTTTACATCAATTTGGCAAACTTTTTGCAAACTTTTTCATCTGTAGAGCCAAATATAATATCATCTACATAAATTTGAACAAGTATACTAGAGCCATTAACATTTCTAAATAATAAAGTTTTATCAACAGTACCTCTTGTCAAGTGATTTCCAAAAGAAACTTTGATAAAGTGTCATACCAGGCTCTAGGTGCTTACTTTAGTCCATAAAGTGCTTTCAAAAGATAGTACATATGATTTGGAAAACTTGGATCTTCAAGACCAGGAGGCTGACTTACATAGACTTCCTCTTCCAAATCTCCATTTAGAAATGCACTTTTAATATCCATTTGATAGACTTTGAAATTGGCATGAGCTGCATTGGCTAAGAAAATTCTGATGGCTTCAAGTCTTGCAACAGGAGCAAAAGTTTCATCAAAATCTATTCCTTCTTGTTGACAGTAGCCCTTAGCAACCAATCTAGCTTTGTTCCTGATTACTATGCCATTTTCATCCATCTTGTTTCTGAATACACACTTGGTGTCAATTGGATACTTTCCTTTAGGTTTGGGTACCAGCTTCCATACTTTATTCCTTTCAAATTGGTTTAGCTCCTCCTGCATAGCTAAAATCCAATCGGGATCCAACAAAGCTTCTTCTACCTTCTTTGGTTCTTCCTTAGATAGGAAGCTGCTATATAGACATTCTTCTTGAGTTGCTCTCCTTGTTTGAACTCTAGAAGATGCATCACCAATGATGAGCTCAAAAGGGTGATCTTTAGTCCATTTTCTTTGTTGAGATAGATTAGCTCTAGATGAAGAGGCCTCATTGTTGTCTTGATGTGTGACTGAGTTTTGATTATTAGAAACTCCACCTGAGTTTGGGAATCTTTGATTTGAGAAAGGGGAACTTTTTGTAAGTGACGTATTCTGACTTTCAGCTTCTCTTAATGACCCGACTGATGATGCACTATGTGTACCGAAGGATGAAGCTGATTGTCTCCCGACGGATAAGGCAGATTGTCTCCCGACGGATGAAGCATTTTGCAACTCGACAGATGTTGAATCATGTGCTTCATTAGTTGTGGATTATTCTGCATTATCCTTATTCACTCTTTTTTGATCACTTTCATCATCACTATCATCACTAACCATCTCTACATTATCAAACTTGAGGCTTTCACGGAAATCTCCATCTTGCAGTCCTTCAATCTTTTTGTCATTAAAAACAACATGTATTGATTCCATAACAATGTTGGTTCTTAGATTGTAGACTCTATATGCCTTTCCCACATCATATCCAACAAAAATTTCTTCATCTGCTTTAGCATCAAACTTCCCATGTTGATTAGTTTGATTCCTCAAGATAAAACATTTGCAGCCAAAAATATGAAGAAAATTCAAGAGTTGGTTTCTTGTTCTTGAACAATTGGTAGGGTGTCATACACTTTACTTGATTAATCAAAGAAATATTCTGAGTGTAGCAGGAAGTATTCACAGCTTCAGCCCAAAAATATGTTGGTAACTTTGATTCTTCAAGCATTGTCCTTGCAGCTTCAATAAGAGATCTGTTCTTTCTTTCCACTATTCCATTTTGTTGTGGAGTCCTTGCTGCAGAAAACTCATGCATAATCCCATTCTCTTCACAAAATGATCTCATCATGGAATTCTTGAACTCAGTTCCATTATCACTCCTGATTCTTCTTCTTTAAAATCAGGATGATTGTTGACTTGCCTTATGTGATTGATAATGATTTCACTAGCTTCATCTTTAGAATTTAGGAAATATGTCCAAGAGAACTTTGAGAAATCATCCACAATTACTAGGAAAAATCTTTTCCTTCAAATGGACAACATATTGACTGGTCCAAATAAATCCATGTGTAGCAATTGCAAAGGTTCTTCAATTATTGAATCAAGCTTCTTTCTGAATGATGCTTTAATCCGCTTTCCTTTTTGGCATGCATCACATAATCCATCCTTAGAAAACTCCACTTGAGAAATGTCTCTAACCAGTTCTTTCTTGGCAAGCTCATTCATGGTCTTGAAGTTTAGATGGGACAGCTTCTTGTGCCATAGCCAACTTTCATCTTGACTTGCTTTACTGAGAAGACAAGTGACAGATTCTGCATTAGATGAGTTGAAGTCAGCTAGATACACATTCCATTTTCTCACTCCAGTGAGAACCACTTTGTTGCTTTTTTCGTTTGTCACAACACAGGCTTCTGAATTGAAGGTTACTGAATTGCCCTTATCACAAAGCTGGCTGATACTCAACATATTATGCTTGAGATCATCCACTACGACAACCTCTTCAATGATGACATTGTCTTTTGAAATCAAGCCATATCCCACAGTATAACCCTTGTTGTCATCTCCAAAAGTAATACTTGGGCCAGCTCTATCCTTGAACTCTGTGAGCAGGGTAGAATCTCCAGTCATGTGCCTTGAACAACCACTATCCAAGTACCAAAGATTCTTTCTGTAACTAGTAACTATCATCTAGTTATATTATGCTTTCTAGGGCAGGATCCGATGTGAGTGTGGATGCCGAAGTAGCAACATGGAGAGCTAATGCATCGGCGTTAGTCTTGGTTGAGCCTCTTACCCTGCAGAGTGTTGATGTTGATATAATGCCTACCGTGTATCTTGATATAATTCAGGGGACTAAAATCATTCAATACCTTGCTCAATCTTCAAGGTATAACTCATCTGCTACAAGGTATAAGTCATAGATAAAAATCATTTGCTTCTATGATAATAAACAATGCAGACGAATCTAGCAATATGGTATGTGAAATATCTATATGTTACTATAATTGGAGATTTTATTGTTCAAAAGATAATAATAATGAATAACTTAAAATGAATTAAGGCGGCTTGTGGTCCAGATATAGCCAAGCCGAACAGCCATCAAGAAGTCTATAGCACCAACTACTGCATACTTTTCTTCTAGAGGTCCAAGCCCCATAACGCCTGATATACTTAAGGTATTATTGATACTCCTACATATTATTTCTTCTCTTAGATGATATTATAAAAGCTCTGCAAATTTAATACATGTTGATTTCACAACTCTCACTATCAGCGTGAGATTAATTACGGATCAGATTGTCCTTAATCTATTTAACTAGTAAAAAAACAACCAAATGCAGCCAGATATAACAACTCTAGGGACGTCCATGTCTTGCCCTCATGTTTCTGGTGTTATATCTCTTATCAAGTCACTGTACCTTGACTAGTCTCCAGCTGCAGTAAAATCTGCTATCATGACTACAGGTAAGTGACCATTTAATTGGAAGATCCCCACTAATTTTTTTTTCTGTTTTTCAATTATTTATAACTATTACATATCATCATGATCATGTAGCCTACACGAAAGACACAACCGGTGACACCATTTTAGGTGGCGGGCATATGAAAGTATCTAATCCATTTGACATTGGAGCAGGCCACATTAACCCCTTGAAAGCCATGGATCCTGGGTTGGTGTACGACTTGAAAACCGTTGACTACATAATATACCTTTGCAGTATTGGCTACATTGACGACCAAATTGGAAGAATTGTTAGTCTGTCTACGGTTAAACGAGAAGTGAAGTACTGTCGAAAAGGTGACAAAAACACTTATAATATCAACTATCCATCAATTATGGTATCAAACCTTCAATCCACGATAACCATAAAGAGAACTATTCGTAACGTTTCTATTAGGAAGACGGGGATCGCTATTTATTTTGTCAGTGATGTAAAGCCACACGGGGTGGAAGTTTTGGTATGGCCCTCTGTATTGATCTTCTCCTACTTTAAGGACGAATTGATATATTATGTTACTGTCTCGCCAACAAAGAAGTCTCAAGATAGATATGATTTTGGTGAGATTATATTATAAGATGGTTTTCACTTTGTTAGAATTCCTTTGGTTGTGCGTGTCAACACTGCTTGTACTAGTACTATGTCTGCCCATACAGGACATGATCATTATTTATTTGGAAATTCGACTCAAGTACTAAATGTAAGGTGATGTAGTTATATAAGCCGATTTTGTTTGGAATGTATTAACGTTTGTTTTGTTGGATTCGATATCAAGAAAATTTGGAATGTGAATGTTTTTTTGGTATAATGTTGTGATAGTATAAGAAAAATAAAACATAATAGTAAATTCCGGACTAATAAAAAGTGTCGCACATATGTGTTGCTAATATAATATGAAAATATTACAATAGGAAATCATGTGTTGCAGATAAATGTTGCTAAAAATTAAAAAGCATTACAATAGGCAAAAAAATATTGCAGCTAAATGTTGCAATAAATTTACCTTGCAACACTTTACTTCAGTAAATGTTACAAAAAAATGTTGCAGAGGTTTATTTCAACATCATAATTGTGTTACTAAAATAGATAAAAGTGTTGCAACAAAATGATTATTTTAATACTTTAAAAATGTTGCAATAACTCCAAAAAATGTTGCTACAGGGGTCTATTGCAATGGCAGCAAATGCAACACCGAATTTTAGCAAAAATGTTGCAAAAGCTTCTATTGTAACATATTTGGGGTCTTATACTACACTTTCTTGGTATTGCAATAGCCCGTATATGGTGCAGTGTTTGCTTGAGCAACTCAAAATATTTATGTTTGTAATCAACAAGCTCAAACTTCTTTTTGCTGGAATCTGACTTTCTACACTCACTGGAAAAATGCCCTTCCAAACCACATTTGAAACATTTGAATTTGGATTTATCCACTATGTTTCTACTTGGCTTGGCTGCTGTAAAGTTCTTTTTGAACTTGAGCTTGGCAAATCTTCTGAAAAGGAATGCTAAATGCTCATCAATATCATCCATGTCATCTTGGCTCAAATGATCTTCATTTTCACCTACCATCCCTTTACCCTTGTTCTCACAGACCTTTGAAGTAGACTCAACAACTTCTACCTTCATCTCTTTCTCCTTCTCTAACTCAGCAACCAGTGCTATGGACCCTCCTTTCTTCCTTCCTTTCTCCATCCTCTCATTTTGCTCTATTTCAAGCTCATAAGTTTTCAGGATGCCATACAGTCTCTCCAAGGTAAACTTCTTGTAATCCAGAGAATTTCTCAATAAGACTGTCATTAGTTTCCACTCCTTTGGAAGAGATCTAAAGAACTTGAGGTTAGAGTCTTTTGTCTGATAGACTCTTCCATGCAAATTTAGAGCATTTAGTAGTTTTTGAAATCTACTAAAAATATCAGTGAGAGACCCACTTTCTTCATAATGGAAGTGCTCATATTGCTGAATTAGCAGCTGCATCTTATTCTCCCTTACTTGCTCAGTACCATCATAAATAATCAGGATAGTGTCCCAAACCTCCTTGGTTATTTTGCAGTTAATGATGTTATCAAACATATCACCATCAACTCCATTGAACAATATATTCATGGCCTTCTTTTCTTTCTTGACTTGCTCAATATCAGGATCTGACCATTCATGCCTAGGCTTGAGAACAGATGGTTCATTGCCTGTTGCAGCTCTTATTGGTACATGAGGACCTCTCTCCATGCAATCCACATAGGCCTCATCTTGAGAAAGAAGATGTAGATACATTTTCACCATCCAGTGGTGATAATTGTCTTTGTCCAGAAAAGGATTTTTAACTCCAACATCCTTCTTGTTCATCTCGTTGTTTGTTATAATCTTTACACTCTTTGTACTTCAAGAGCTTGCTCTGATACCAATTGTTATTCCCTAACAATACAATAAGAATTACATAAGGGGGGTTGAATATAATTCTGGCTTCTTTTTCAAGATTTTAAAAACAGTTCTTAACTCGACAGATATATATGTGTTTTGATTTACAAAGTGCGGAATGAAAGGATTAAATAAATTAAACACAAAGTAATAAAATCACAAGTCTTTAAAACTTTCTGGTGGATTTGAATGTATCCACTATATATATATATATTATATATATATATATTATATATATATATATCGATTTGAGAACTCTGTGAAGCTTAAATTGGCTCACAACTGCTTTACAAGTTGAACAAACAAACTACAGAGAAATTCTTGACAAGTACAGCTTTTTCTATTTCTCTCCTAAAATGTGTTTGCTTAATTGTTTGTTCAACTAGATACACTTGGTTTATATATCACCAAGTTTACATGGTAATAAGACAGGATAATAAAACAAAACCTATCAAGTCTAACTCCATGCTGCTTCATTACTCTATTCCAGCATCTTTGAAAATCTTCATACTTTGCATGGAAATGGTAATGCTTCTTTGTTCTCAATTTCCTGCTAAACAGGCTGCCACATTCCTTTTGCAAACACCCAACGCATGTGACTGTGTTGTCACTGTCAACAGATATTTGAATTGATCATTCTTCGGGTACATGCTTGTTATCAGTTAGGTAGCTTTGTTGATCATTCGTCGGGTAGCTTTGTTGATCATCTGTCGGGTAGCTATTTGACACTTGACTCCATTTCACTTATGCAGAATTACAAGACATCTCATATTTACAATTAATCAACCTATTCTGCATATCTACTAGTAGTCAACATGACTCATAAGCTACTACAGAATCTACACAAAGTTGTTTGCAGAAATGTGCTACACTACTTATTATTACATAAGCTACTCACTCGATGGATGTCAAATCATCATCCGTCGGGACTATATTGAATCATCCGTCGGGACTATATTTGATCATCCGTCGAGTGCTACAAAATTTACTAAGTTAAATATACTAAGGTGTTTTGTATAATTTATCATCAAGTTCACAACATATTCCTAACATAATACAATTGCGGCCTTTCCAATTTTTTGTAGGGAAATCTTCAAATGTTCGATCTAGTCCTCCTTAGGCCTTGAATGGAAGAGAATGTTATTAATTAATACAATTACAACTTATCCAAGTACTCCTTATACACTATGTTCCTTGAATCCTTATAGGCGACTGATGCATTTGCTAATCCACATAATATTACCAGAATCTCGTAATGTCCAAATCTTATTTTAAACACAGCCTTTGGTACGACCTCAGGCTTAACCTTAAACTAATGGTAGGTTAATCTTAAATCCACCTTTGAGAAATAACATGCTCCTCTAATTAGGCCACATAAGTAATCGATTCTAGGTAGGGGTTACTTATTTCCATTTGTCAACTTATTAACTTCCGATAACCGGTATACAATCTCCTACTTTCATCTTTCTTCCCCATAAACAACACTAGTGCACTCTACGAGGTATGCTTGGTCTGATTGTCCCTTGTGTCCAATAGGTCCTGTAGTCGCTTAACCAATTCCTCCAATTCCCGCTGGTCGTACAATATGGAGCCTTTGAACTAGTTTGGCTTCGGGTATTAGGTCAATAGTAAACTCAATCTCACGATCTGATGGCAATCCTGGTAACTCATCTGGAAAGATATCCGAAAATTCCCTGGCTATTGGAATCTCGTCCAGGTTAGGTGCCTCCTTCTCCATGTCTTCTATGTGGGCTAAGTGAGCCTCACATCCTTGTCTAAAAAGTTTCTTCATCTTTATTATCAAGAGAAATTCTTTCTTCTGTCTTTGTCTTTGATAATTTACCCTGATGTTATCCTCGGTAACATCACCATCTTTTTTTTTCTTGCACTCAATATTTACCTTATGCCGGGACAACCAATCCATTCCTAGAACCACATCAAACTTTCCTAGCTCAAAGGGTATCAGATCAGCCGGAAAAGAATGCTTGTGGATTTCTAATTGATCGTTAAGACATAGTTGACTCACTGAAATTCTATCCTGATTGACCACTTCTATGGTTAAGGGCTCAGTTAGGTCTTTTAATATCAAATCCATTTTATTCACACAATCCTTTGATATAAAGGACTAAACGCTACTAAATCAAATAAAACTTTAAAAGTTACGGAGTTGAGAGAAAACGCACCTGCAACTACACCCGAGTCCTAAGCGTTCGATCTCTTGGTCGCTTTGAAGGTTTTGGCTCTGGCTGTGCTGGATACTGGCCCTTGGGATGTGGTACCTTGAGTAGCTGTTCCACAGCTCCTCGTAATATGCTAAACCTTTCCATAATTGTAACAAGTAACTCCTGGATTTTCTGGCCTGCATTCCGATGCATAATGACCTTTATAACCACATTTAAAGCATTGAACATCCTTTTTGCACGAACCACTATGTCTCCTACCACAGGACTTACAATCCACTGCCGACTTGACTGTCTGGGCTGGAGTGGAAGCAACTGAAGTAGCACTAGGCCTAGCCTGGAAGAAACTCTGTCTCTTGAATCTTTTATTCCTGTTTTGGCCAAACCGTCTCTGAAACTCCTGGCTGGATTCTCCTTGATCTGTCCCGTCGATAACACCCTTAGGCTTCCTCTTCTTATCACCCTTTTCCTTGAAAGCCAACTTCTGATCACTCTTAATTAATAGGGCGGCCTGAACTACGGAAGGATATGTCTTGAGTTGCAACTCCACAACTCCACTGCGAATTTCAGGCTTCAACCCTTGTTGAAACTTCCTTGCCTTCTAGGTCTCTGTACTTACATATTCAGGAACTAATCGGGCCAATTCTGTAAACTTGGCCTCATACTCCAACACACTTCTTTCACCTTATTTCAATTCTAAAAACTCGACTTCCATTTGATTCTGTAGATAAATTGGAAATACTTCTCCAAGAACAATTCTGTAAATCTCGTCCAAGAAACAGGGTCTTCTCTTTCCCATGCACGAGTGGATTCCCACTAATAATTTGCTTCACCCATAAGAAAATAGCTCACATAATCCATCTTAAGATCATCACTTACTTGAGTGAGGGTAAAAGCCTTTTCAATTTCCTTAAGCCAATTTCTGGAAGCAACATGGTCCACTTCGCCCTTAAACTCTGGGGGCTTAACAGACTGGAAGGATTTAAAACTAGTAGTTTGGTTTGGCTCTCTTTGCTGATGTTGTTGCTGTTGAATCTGTTGGATTAACTACAACTGTTGTTGTTGCTGCTACCGCAACAAGTCTAGAATTTCATTTATAGCTGGACCCTCAACAAAACTACTACTATTTTCTTTAGACTGGGTAGCTTTCTTGGGTGGAATTTTCCTGAAATATAGCAGGGAATTTATTCAAAAACATAACAAGAATATAACAGAAAATATCACCGTTTAAACGGTGCACCTATATCAGGAAAATGCTGCCCGATCCAAAATACCCATGTCCTCATCATCATGATCCATCTATAAAAGACAACTAGATTAACAACACTAGCAACAATAGCAACAATGACAGTAGCAGAATCAACAACAGTGCAGGAAAACTTGAATATAAAGATATTAGACAACATAGTATAGCTTCTCAATACAACAACTGATAAACGTCCCACCACTACTTAAGTGGAACACTAATTAATCGGATAGACCACACAACTGGGATGGTTATATCAGCCGTTAGCTACAAAGAGCCACTAATAACCTAAGTCAACTTAAAGAACTCTGGACTCTGCTGAACCCACCATTCTGAGTTTGTTAGGTAATGAATCACACACATAGGGGGGGTGAATGTGTTTTTCTGATTTTAGGTTTTTCTTGAAAGTTAATGGTTGAACAAAGTAAATTAAGTTTTGTATAGAAAAGTGTTCATGTAGAATTTAAACTTGCAGAAAATAAAGAACACAGATCTTCAAAACTCACTTAATTTTTATATTAAAAATTAAGACTATTTTGCTACAAAATTTCTAAGCTCTTTGATGTTAAAGAGCTCAGCTTCTTCTTGAGAGTGATACAAGAGATTTTATCTAAATTGTTACATCTAACTAAAGGACCAGTGTTAACTTTATAACTCATTTAACTAATGGTTTACACAGTGGATAATAAACATGCTATTAGCTTTTTCTAAACTGTCACTTGTCATTTCTATTTATAGAAAAGCAAATCTTCCATTTCTGGCTAAACATATCTTTAGCATCCCGTGTTCACTTTAATCTTCCTCTGTCTGTTAATCTTTGCCATTGATCTTGCACACTCTTAAAACTGCTTTTTGTAGACTTGTCAATCCAGCTGTTGGATTGTTTGTTGATTGTTTATCTTGGATATTGAACTGATCTGCAATTCTATACTTTGAGACTATACCTCGAGATCTCCAGTTTGAATTAATAGAACACTTGACATCTCGATAAGTACATAAGCTTATCGAGATCTCTAGCACTCCATATTGAGTTTAGCTTGTAGAGATCTCTGATCTTCACATCTTCAATTTGACTTATCGATAACTCAGAGTTCTCTACTGAATGTAGACTTGTCGATAACTCTAAGTTTTCTAGTGAAGGAATGACTTGTCAATATCTCCAATCTTGGTTTCTTCAATTTTGCTTGTCGATATCTTCCTGAGTTCTCTAGTAGCTTTCCTGACTTCTCCACTCTAAATTCATTCATTTCTTCTATCCCGGTGGATATTGCTCATCCGTCGAGTAGTGATTGTAACCCGACGGATGTGCCTAACAGCAGTCATCCGTCGACTAGCCAAACTACTATTCCGATGGATGTTCCTCATCCGTCGGTACTCTTTGTAACTTGAATGACTTCTTGATAAGCCATTCTGGAGTTCTCGAGTGACTTCTCTATAACATTAAATTTGTGACTTGTAGAGATCTTGACTTAGGGTATTTTATACCAAACAGATTTATTCAACTCCAAGCTTCTTCAAAATTCTTCTGAGGCATGATCTTCTTGATCTTCTTCTAAATAGAATCCTTAGGCTTGATACCGTTTTAGGAAAAAGACTTCAGTCCGCTCCTTTGCATTTTTACAGACTTTAAGTGTTATAAGTACAAAATACAAATTTAGATAACAATATAACTTACTCAGGGTTGATAAATTGTCTTAGTCTTGTTAAAGTACATGCATGTCTTTTACAACAGTCTCCCCCAATTTGTGAGAAGATTGCTTAACATAAATCCATGCATGCTAACAAGACTAACCCCAATTTATACTCCTGAGTCTCTGTCCATCTTTCTTTGCAACTCGTAGATCATGTCTTTTAGGTCCTTCTGCTTCTCTTCTTCTTCATCATCAGAAATCAGCTCTGGAGTGGGATCCCTCCGGGTTCTCTTGGTCCTGGACTTAGCCAGTAGTTTTTCTTCTTCTAACTGAATCCTCTTCTGGATTTTTAGTTCTAGCTTTACTTCTTCCTCTTTTCTGAATTGCTCCCACATCTCTTCCAACCTTTTCTGCTTGGCAGCTTCTGCTTCCTTTTTATTACCTTGATCCTTCTTGCTTTTCTTTCCTTTAGCTCCAATTCGGTCAAACACAGATCTTTTATATTGCTGGGAGTCCCCGGACTCCTCCACTTCCTCCTCAAGTTCGGCTTCTTCCTGGAGCCGGGTTTGCTCCTGCCTGTAGAGCCTGATTGCTTCTGCCAGTTCATTACTTGTAAGGTTGGCTATGTGCTATTCGGCCACCGGGACATTGGTGTACTTGTATTGGTTAAGCTCAATAAGACTTATGGCGTCCCTAGTGTTTACAATTCTCTCCAAGACAGGAGTGTGTTGCAATGGTTGCTCTTGGAATGCTTCGGCTCCTGTATCAAGGGTCTGGGAGTGGTCCGGGTCCTGGACCTGAGTACTAGCAGATTGTCTTCCAAAAGTATGCTTTCCTGGTCTTGCCATTTCTCAACAATACCAACAACAACTAACAACAATAATAGCAAGCAATAAAAACTAGTCTTAACAAACAGCTTTCTGGGACTAGTCTAAACAATCTTCTGGGACTACTCAACAATATAGTAGAACACAAATCATAAAAACTAAGGTTGCTTTTTGAAAATCATAAAAACTATCCCAAATAATAGCAAGCAATAAAAACTAGTCTTAACAAACAGCTTTCTGGGACTAGTCTAAACAATCTTCTGGGACTACTCAACAATATAGTAGAACACAAATGCAATATTCATGCTTCAATCAAAACGATAACACACACAAACGTGGCCTAGAATAACGAGCACACACAAACGTGGCATAAATAAACGACATTCATGCTTATGGAAGAGTTTAGTTTCTTGGGTTTTACAAGTTAAATAAATGGACTCTTTCAAGAGCTTGCTGATGAAGGTGAATCCAGGGGCACCGAGACCCAAGGATGGAGAGCCCCTCCTTCTAGCGCCAAATGATAACTCCTGGTGGCGGGGTCGCTCCTTCGACGCCGTGCCTGGATCCTTCGCCGCTGTGCCTGGATCCTTCGCCGCTGTGGAGGTGTAGCTGTGGTGGGGTTTCTACAAAACAACACCGGAAGGGGGGTTTGAGTCCCGCGGCACCTCCGGTGTGAGAGTAAGAACTCGCTTTTGGGGAAGATGAAGATGTATATGAATGCAGGGTGGCTGTGTGTGCATATGAGTGTAAGAGAGTGATTAATCTCAAAAACTCACCTTCTTGGGCTATTTATAGCTCAATGGTAGGATTTTGGGGTTGGTACCTTTAAATCAGAGCCATCGGTTCTGGGAGCGGAGGACACCTGGTTGGAGTGGATGATTTACATGTGTCAGCGAGGAATGTTCTGAGTATCCTCTGACACGTGCCATAATTATTCCCATGATTGATGTGTGACCCCATGATGTGATTAGGCCAGTGCCTCATGTGCTGAAATTTCTCAAGATTGGGCTTGCGGGACTGGGCCAGTCAGGACTGGCAGTGCGCAGGACTAGACTGAGTTAGAGGTCTAGGAATAGTCCTTCCAGAAGTTATATGGAGTTAGGGGTCCGGGGTTAGGCCTTGCAGGAGTTATATGTACTGTCATCCAGCACTGCACTGAAACAGAAGCCTGACAGGTACAAGTACAAACGGCTATGCAATCGGCATAATTTCCAATTTCTTGCTGAGGAATAAAAAGATCTTGATGTTTTTTTTCATTTACAATTTTTCGTAGGATTGAGCTTTACTATAAGTTACACTTGATTTAGGGTTGCATAAATGTTTATGTTTCGGCTCAATTTGCTATTTTACTCATTAATCGGGACCAAGACATATAATATTGCAACTTCGGGTGCCATTTTCCTCATTAGTCCGCTCCAAGATATCCATTTCTCCAATTTTTGAAATCTAAAATAGGTTCGAGCATTAATTTTAAATGGATTGAACTTTATTTGATATGCTTTTAAGTTAGACTGTACTGTTAAACTATATGTTTGAATGGCGTATTTAATTTAACTCATAGATAGCAGTCTTGACAAATATGGCACGCGAACTTCCAGTTTTACAACATTAGGTGTTGCTTTAATGAAATTTTAAAGTGAAACAGAAGTTTGACAGGTACAACACAATTTGAATTACATAATTTCCGGTTTCTTTTTAAAGATAAAAAAATCTTGCTATTTTTTCATATTAGAGTAAAAGAGTAATCTTTTTTGTGAAGTTGAAAATCAAATTACATCAACTTTGACGCTCCAAGATTAAAAAATATATTAGCTGCAATATCTTTATTTATAATTTTTTGTATGATTGAACTTTAGTACTATAAGTTGTTTTTGATTTAGGGTTGCATTAATGTTTTTGTTCCAGCTCTATTTGTTATTTTACCCATTAATCGGCATTAGGCATCTATCGTTACAACTCCTATGCCATTTTTCTCATTAGTCAGCTCCTAAGCATCTATTTTTACAACTTTTAAATTCTATGATAGGTTTGAGTACTAATTTCTAATGAATTTTACTTTATTTTCATATGTATTTAAGTTAGATTATAACAGTAAAATAAATTGCACCTCTTGGAAGATATGGCATATGAGTTTCAAGTTTTACAACACTCGTGCTGCTATAATGAAATTTTAGACTGAAACGGAAACCTGACACGTACAACCATATTTGGATTCGTGAACATAATATTTGGCCGAGAAATAAAAAGATCTTACTATTTTTTCGTATAAGAGTAAATTGTGAGTACCTCGGTTTCAAATAATTGATATTTGTTTTTTTATACACACTTTTTAAGAACTTTGACCGTATAGTTAAAATTATAATTTTGAATATTTTCTTTTCTCTAAATAAAAATCAATTCAATACTTCTATTTACAAAAAGTAAAATTATAAAATAACAATATTACCGTAATTTGTTTTTGAATTTGTTATGGATGTTAATTTTTTTCCCGGATATTTGAGGTGGCACCCTCACTTTACATGGTTGAGGTTAGGAAGGCTGGAGGTGATAGTTTGGAATTTCATAAGGTAAGCAATTAGCGAACGGTCATAATAATAAATGTTAATGGCCCTGCATTTACATCAATTTCATAAATAAAAAAAAATTTATTTTTATTGGAGTTAGTGACTAATGTGTGCATTAGAAAGACCGTTAGCTTATGGGATTTCTATGGGGCATACAATAGTCACTAACTCCCGTATAAATGACCTCTTCTTATTAGTGGTTGAATAATAAATGTTAATGGTCCCGTGCGTGCATGCGTCACTGTATTCATTTTGTCTCTTGTTCCTCTGGCACTGTGATGCACTAACATATCTATGTATGTCATCTCAATAACTTTATCATAAGTTACACTTAATTTAAGGTGGCATAAATGTTTATGTTCCTACTCTGTTTTCTATTTTACTCATGAATCGGCACCAGACATCTATTATTGCAGCCCCATTTGTCATTTTTCTGATTAGTCGTCCAAGACAACTGTCTCACACCTTTTAATTTGTGTGGTAGGTTTTGAGCTCTAATTTTTATGAATGCTACTTAATTTTTAAACAAATTTCTTAAATTTGATGTCATAGTTTCCACTGTATTAACTAAAGATTTAACGGAAAACGATTTTAAGATAATGATTCATATTTTTAAGTCATGTTGGGCATTATGGCAAGCAAGACTTAGATCCCGAATAACATCAATCTTAAGATGTGTTGGACAGGGTTGGATAACAAGGAATGAACATAAAAATTTATGGCGTCATTTGCGGAGATAGCTGAAGCAACTAGTTTGAAGAAGGTTTTAAGTTTGTTCAAGCATAATGGAGCTATCTGAATTAAATTCACTTGTTAGCAGAATTATTAAAGAATACAAAAGACTGTGATTAAGGCTGCTCATGCACTATCAACAAAGTCAGTATTCTTTTCGGGAGTGTTTTTTCACTTTGGAAGCTGATATGTACAACTTTTGTGTTTATAGCTATTTAAATCAAAATATCCTTATGAACATATTTAACTCCATTCTTTTTTTATACATAACAAGCATAATTTGATTTTGATGGTGTGCATCTATAAATTTATGAGGTGCACATAACTCCCTTCACTTTTAGGAAAAAGTTCAGTTTTAGAAAATTGCATGACATACATTATGAGTACTCGTAATATGGAGAAATTTATTTCAACTAGAAGCCCTTCTCTTTAATTATAATTGTTTTAAAATAATGTGAAAATTGACAACTTAAGCTAGTGATGAAATAAAATTAAAATATAAATTAGATAAATAATAATATAAATTATAATTAATATATGTTCGTCCGTGCTTAAAAGAAAACTAGTATCATGGTTATAAGCTAGTACTAGTATTAGTAAAAACAAAACATAAAAGAAAAGCCGAAAAATCATAGAAATATTTCTGTAAAACCTTGATGAGTAATATATAAACGTATGATGGGCCTGTATAGAAAATATAGTATCATGGGCTATGAGAAGACGTGGGCCTTAAATTTAATAAAAATAGGCCGAGAAGGTAAAATAAAAAAAGAAGGCGAGTATTAGCCCATTTTGTGTGCAATAATAATGAAAGCGCATAGACAGAGGTGAGAATATTGTGTTCGCGATCGGAAACATGATGGTGTCGCCGGCGAAGGAGTGGGTAGGTGTACGCTATAAATTCGTATGGCGCCTTCTTATCATCAGTAATCTCGCTCTCGGAGGTATTTCCCTCTCTCTCCCCTTTTTCTTCTCTATCTTACTATATTTATCATTTATCTTCACTTTCTACAAACCCTAGATTTCTGTGTTCACATTGCATAATCTGTTTAATTAAAGCTAGATATCTTATTTAGTAGCTTTCATTATTTGATATTGATTCCTGTAGCTTGATACCAACTTATATTGATGCGTAATGTGTTGCCATTTGTTGTGTCATTTTTTATTTAACTTCACGGAGAATGTTATACCAATTACAATAGTTTAAGAACTCAAGGGAGTCGTAAGTTGCTAGCAAAAACAGTTATTTCTTTCTAATCTGATTAGAATAATTTCATCTTTCAAAGCAACCCGTCCTTCACACCTGATAATCTATTTAAACCGGACAACACAATAGTGAACTACTATTGTCAATACTATCAAGAACTCGATAAACTTAGCCTGAATGGATTTAGGAATATGGTATTACTTCCCCCTTGCGTTGGCTTTTACTAGGGTTCTTTTATGTGTTCTCTTTCTGCTCCAAGCTCCTTAATTCCTACATATGCACGATTTTTCGCTTCTCTCTAGTAAGGAAGCAAGGAAAAAGATGTACTAAGTTGATTTATCTGCAAAAAATATAAAACATAAATTACTCACATTTTAAAGAGTAACTAGAGATGCAATATTGTTTCAGCATCTGAGTTCGATGAACAGGTTTCCTATTATTATGGATTTGTTCTTTTTTGAATTTATCCTTTGGTTAAGACTTTTTTTTTTGTTCTAAGATGGGACTTCCTTTGAGTATTATGTTTAAGATGGCATCCCTTCGAACTTAGTAGGACCTTCCATGATGTCCTTTTGATCTTAAATCATGCAGTTTGTACATCAGCTATATATTCTGATCTTGTTCCCATTGTCCACTTGTTCTTGTTGTTCCTCGTGTCCCCCACCCCTTCCCCACGTACAGTCAATTGTTGGTAGTATTAAAGGCTCAGCATGACTTACTTGTACAAGGTAAAACTCAAAGTTTTTTAATGATAGCTTGAAAGTCATATTGTGTGCAGAGTGTTAAACACCAAGGTTTCGGGAGTACATTTTATGCAGGTCAAAGATTTGCTTTTTAAAAGATTATAGAATGTCCATGATATACAAGTTTTTTGACCTTTGGAAGTGAAGTCCAACGGCACACATAAACCCTTGAACTTAATTTTCGCATACCCAAACTCTTCAAGTTTATCAAATGTATAGTAAGAGTAACATGTCACTGTTTCCTAATACAGATGAGAGTAGCACATCACATTTCCTTCATTTAAATCCATTTTATTGGATTTGTAATCTGTAGACAGTAAATCTCTTTTGGCTTAAGTGGAGTGCTTGTATGGTAAGATACATAAGCTGTTAAACCTAACCATCCTATGATGTATTGCAGCATATATGTTTGCTACACCAAGGAGAAAAAGCATGGGCAATGCTGCATCGAAAGCTGAATCAAAAGATCGGTCAACTCTAACCGCAAACTCAAGTCCTCCACTGCCTGTGGATGTGGACCTACCTATTTCACAAAATCAACAGCAAGATCTTTTAAAGTGATATACTGTTATGATACTGTGGTAGAAAGTAACCCCGAGGAGTAAGGATTGTAGACAGAAGCAGCAAACTGATATATCAGAAGGCAAATTTTATGCCATAAATTCTTTTATATGCCCATCGCCGGATGATCGTAGTAAATGCTGATGAAATTTGTTATCTAGGATAAGTAGCTTGAAAATGGAATTGTTTTTAACAGTCATCCCTTAGCTTATGTACATATCAAGTCAAAGCAGCATATTGTGCCAATTTTAAATTTGAATAACTACCGGATTTTGATATGATTTTGCAGACTATATTCGTTTGTATCTGAATCTATAATTTTATATATTAGAACCAGAGTTTGACAAGAGAATGCTTGAAGTAATGAGTTCTATATGTTGGCATTCAGTAGATCACTGAATTTATTGAAATTTTTTAAACTTTTCATTACCTGATTCTCTAATGCTGGATCCCCCAGACTGCCGTGGCACCGCTGGGGTGCACTGGCTTACCCTTTTGGCGGTGGAAGCCAATAACCTATTGATTGATAAGATGCATGTTCCTCATTAATTGGAACATATATGGTCTCTGTAAAATTGTTGGTGAAAATGACAACCCTAGTGGTAATATCATTTACCATGCGTATGTTTGGGTATTAAGACGAGATGGTCTTAATGGACAAGAAGCACAATCAACTTGATTAATCTTCTTAATAGTTTTTTTTTTCAATTCAAATGTGAGACAAAAGGAGAGATTTGTTTGTTTATGTATAGATTTGAGGTGGTTAACTAAAGATTTGCAGCTTAATGGACCCCATTCGAAGACTTGTCTCTTGTTTGCTTCATATCCAACCACATACACACTCTGCCATCCAATCCTAACTCACCAGTTGCAAAATAGTATGCTATGCACAGACTACAAGCGGAGATTATCTGAATCATTCCAACTGATCTAAACCCTGAAACTGAATATATCTTCAAGAATTTCACTTGTCTGTGCTACTTAACTTACAAGTTCCGTCTCCAATGCCAGGAACTATTCAGGTTTCAGGTACAGAAAGCTTTCTTCAATCTTTCAACTTCTATATTTCTTTTTATACTTGTCCACATTTAGCCTCAGTTAAATCACTGCAGTCTTGGAGTTCAAGGGGAAAGCATCTTCATCAACCCCTTCGTCCGTAATTATAAAAGGTAAGCATTTTTTTCGCTCTTAAAACTTATCTTCAACATAAAAGAAGCAGCTACCTAAATATAGATTCGTGTGATGTGTTTATGTTTATCAACTTTTTTTTAAAACATCTGCAATGCAGTTTCATTGGGTAAAACAGAGTATCAAACATGGGACAAAGGAGATTTCTCTTTGTAAGTTCGTTTATTGCTTATTACTATCATCAGTGTCTGTTACTTTAGTGCTTTCTTGTTGATGCTTGTTATATGAATGTCTATGATGACCAGCTAATTGTTGCTTTAGCACAGTCCATTAACCACATTGCGGGACTCTTTGACTGTTACCATTCAAAATTCCGAGGGAAATGAAATATCCAAATTAGGTGATCACTTGACTATCTTCACTTTCCTTCTTTCCAACCTTATTCTACAGCATTTCATATGTGTTTCCTACTGAGAATGCAGAGACTTGCTAATGCTGTTTTTGAGACAGGTGTCCATTCGATGGCAATTGTTGAAAAGGGTACCTGGGATGACTTTTTTCCCCTTGAAGAAGGCGGGCATGTGCATATGAAGCTGCAATTTAGTCTCAGTGAACAGGAGCGCAACCGAATACGTGGCGTGGTACTAAAAGTTTTCTCTCTTTCCCATCTTTTTGTTCATGTCATGCCCATTATCCAGCGAATTATGATGTTAATAATTTTGTTTGATGAATGATGGCTACCGAATAATTGAATATGATAAAAGTCATCATTTCTGGATAACGTTCTCCCTCTCAAACTATAAATTTCGGGCTGAAAGCAACTTATAGCATATATACTTCATGTATCCACATCTTAAAAGTTCCATTATTCAAGTTTTGCCTAATCTTTTCTTTAGAGAGAATCGGCATTGAAAAAGAAGCAACGGGAAGAGCTCAGTAAAGATGTACGATATTCTAAAATGGCAAAGGGTGCTGGTTATTCAGTTACATCATATTCTCCCATCAACCATGAGGTCTCAGGTTTGATCTTGCTTGACGTGTTAGACATAAGTAATATTGAACGTAGTATTATTAAGAGAGAAGATGAAAATTGTACCTAATTTTCTAAAAGGCCTTTTGCTGATGATAAAGAATTGTTTGCGGGAGGTGCAGGCAAGGTAGCTGGTTTTCCATATCCTGATACAATTTCACGGGATTTACAGCCTACCAGTGGGAAGAAAGGATCAACTCTACAGAAGCATATAGCTCCAGTTAAGAATCAATCATATTGCCACATGATATGTTTGTTGTTTATTTAATTGAACATCTAGTAAAGCTGTAATTTATTTTGACATTAATTTCCTTGTTTTTTAAGAATGCTACAGATAACAGTGAAGAGTCTTCATCATCTAAAATGTCACCAAGGACCGAAGTTCATCATATGCCAGTAAGAAAGAATGACATTGAGTTACCGCGTTTTGTTGTTCCAGAGGCGCCCAGCCTTTCACAAGACAATTCATTCATATCGGGAGGTACTGAATCAGTTGTTGCAAAGGTAAAACCAGTTCTCTTAAGGTTGGAGGATTCTCCGGTTGGTAAACATGAGAAGCAGTTTCCTCCGAGGAAACCGGCGAGCAGCATAATGAAAATGATAAGTGCCTTTGAAACTACCCTAGTGCAGGTAACTCTATTGAAAGATTCTTCTAGCTACATTCTTTCCTTCTTTAATTTTTTTAAGAGATTTAATATCGGGTTTAAAGCAGGAAAAGAAGACTCCTATTATACAAGTTGCAGCCATGTCTCAAGCAAATAAATCTAGGAAGGAGGGTCCACTAAAAGATAAGGTCTTATCCCATGTTACTCCAGAATCATATTCTGGAAGGACAGAATATCTGACAGATTTGAGTTCAGGGAGGCTGGGAGAAGTGTCTAGTTCAGGAAGGCTCTCAAGTCCACCCCAGAGCAACTCCGAAATGCTCGGAAATCCTTCTGTTTCAGGGAAGCTGCAACTACCTCCAGACAGCATGAATAAAGGAAAGCATATTGATTTTAATAACGATATTGGTGAAACTGAATTATTTGCAGCCACTGGGCAGTTACTAACATCGAGTACATTAAATGTCCAACAAGCAAGAGCTCATGAAACCGTCACGAGTGAATTAACTCCAGATCACAAAAAAATGAAGAATCAAAGGGACAAATTACCTGAAGTATTGCGGGAAACATCTCTTGGACTAAGAACGGATAAAGTTCTACCTGAAATTAAGAATAGAGGAGATCATGTCAACTTTGCCAAAGATTTAGATGATAATAAACTTTATCAGGACGCTGGACAGGTAACAGAATCAAGTGCAACGAAGGTCGAATTAGCAGAAGCGGATGCAAGTATGATGGGTACATTAGAATCAATTATTGAAGAATCAAACAAAGACCTGAATCAATTCTCTACAGATGAGAGTTCATCCACTTTGGAAGCATTTACTGTTATAAAAAAAATTAAGGAGAAGGGTTCAGTTAAACTCCAACCTTTTAAGGTTTGTGATTGGCAAGGGTCTGACAAAAGTTCATTTGATGAAGGATTAAAAGAAGTCAAAACCAAATATTCAAATGAGTTTCTCGGAACTTTAAACAATAAACAGAATGCAGTAATATCTCATGAAGAGGAGCAACATCGGCATGAAAGTTCCACCGCATGGTTATTCCCAAATGATGCACGACGGATGTGTGTAACAACTGGGGTTACTGCAGTAATTGACTTGTATGATGGCTGCCAAGCTGAAGGGAAGGTAACATACTATTGTTTTCTGATTATATGTATTTAGTTAGTTGACATATTTTTCCTTGTCTTCCTTTATAAGTGGGGAGTAGGATGTGAGAATCAACCTTTAAACCTCTTCTAGAAGTAGGAGCATCTTTGTCTTTAAGTTTTAGGGGAACGGGAAGGGGAATGTGCGAATGAAACTCTTGAAATCGTATAGCACTTGGATCACCTTTGCCTCCGTTCAGGCATTCCTCGATTCCGTTTTTCTTAGATTCATAATATACTTATAGAACAATAGCAATGTAATATGCATTTCTTCTATGGAGTTGTCATGCATCAGAATCTATTTTGAAGTTGTCAATATCTAACTATGTGGCTTGTAACAATTCCTTTATATCTTTCATGATTTGTTTTTATTGTTCTCGTATTACGATAATCTTTAAACCGTTGGCCAAGCTTACACAAGTACTAAAATGATATCTCAGCATGAGCTTAGGCATAATAGTTTCCAGTAAAGCAACCCTTGGAAATATGGAACATCTACCAAGCAACAAACAAGATTATGAATAATTTTCTGTGGCTTTTATCCAGGATGGATGAATGTCATATTCGTCATTTTTTCTTGTAGAGATTAGCAAATCATATCATTCTTTTTGTTGATTTATCATTCCTTTTGTTGATTTTAGCATGCAGTAGGGTCAGAAGAGATGAAAGAAAGCGAAAGCGACTCACTAAATTTGAGAAACAGGAAGCCAGAAAGCTGGGCAGATAATGTCTTTACAGGATCAGTAAAACATGTAAGATTATGTTATTCCAACTCCTACAAATCTAGTTTCCATAGAAACAATTTACCATAGCAGTTCTTAGTCATGACATTTCAATATTTGTATCCGTGAATGGTCTGTTGATGCTGAAGCCTTGTAATGTAGAATGAAGTTTAGAACTGATAGTCTGATTCACTTTCCTTCTCAGGCAATAAAAATTGCAATTGTTGTAGGGTTCGGGGCACTTGTTCTCTTCACCAGACAAAGTGAACCCAGGTATAATCTTTTATAATTGCACAAGACAGTAGTAGAATTACCCGAGACATAGAAATCAAACTTGCAATCATAAAATTTTATCCGTTGATGTTGTTGCTATTGTACTGCAATTACATAGTTTGGTTCTGTTTCCTCTGGCAGAAAAAGTAGCAGAAAAACAGATGATCCTTTCGTCAGCACTTTACCTTACACAGATCTTCAAACATCAATCGAGAAATGAGACTACCCTGGACCAGAATTTTGTACATTGATCTTTTTGAACAACTTTCTGATTTACTTGATTAAAATTCTTTGTTGAAACACATGTTTGGCAAGAAATTGGGTCTAGCTAAAGACTACAGAGTTTATTGTGAATGTTCATTGGGCCAGGCATATAAATTGTTTCTGAGTATATGTAACCCAAGTGGCTAATTTTTTTGTAACTTATGAAGTTTGCTTTTCTGCCACTTACCAAAATCTAGCAAACAAAAATGAAACCATCCTGCTGCAACAAAATTATAATTTCTGAAATCTTATAGAGGTATTGCTCTAACTTCTATCATGTAGTTAATTGATGTTATGATGAGTGCTGTTTGATACGTCTTATTTGTTAGTTGGGCTGTCAATTGATCCAGACTATCCGGTAACTCAACTTATATCCGACTCAAAATTAAAAATATAAATATATGTCTCATATTCGTTTTATAAATTATCCAAATCTGAAAAAAAAATTATGATCCCAAATATCAGCAATCATATTCCCGCTCAAATCAGGTCTCATATTATTTTCATAATGTGATCCTACTCGAATATCTAAATATGATCCATGACTCATTCGATTCGACCCCATATGTAGAATATAAATTTTTAATTCATTATATTTTTAAGTAAATAATAGTTTTATAATTTTTAATATCTTATATAAGTTTTAATTTCCTATAAAGTATGACTTTTATGGTTATTATTTTTATAGTATTATATTTATTTTATACTAATAAATAGTTGAAATAAAAATGATACTTAATATTAGTGAATTGTATTTGACTCGTATCTGGTGGATCATAAACTACCCGGCAAGAAAATGAAAATACGGTATCGGCTCATATTCGGGTTAGATCCGATCCTCGTATACCCGAGATCAAATTGTATGTGAATAATATGATGTTGGATCTAAATATTGGTACACTGAAAATAAAACGATATGCCCGCAAGGGTTGACTCAACATGTTCAAATCCCATGAGAGGAGAATTTATGATTATGCCTCCTGAGTCAGAGTTTGTCGTTTAAATGTGGTTTAAGAGTTTGTCGTTTAAATGTGGTTTAAGAGTTTGTCGTTTAAATATGGTTTACCAGTTTATCGTTTAAATGCGGTTTATCTTGGTTCACGTGGTAGCAGCTGCGGGTTAATAGAACACGGGGTGTATAGTTCTAACCAGATTATGTTACAGGCAAATTTGTTAGTTTTACTTTCGACTACATTGCTATATTTATCGGCTGCTTCATGAAAATGATGACATGTTGATAGTACTTTTATTTCATAATTTCATATATAGATTTTCATCAAAACTAAATTGACTTTAACAAATTTAATTCGAAGAAGCTGATCTTAAGATTCATGATTCATCTTAAAAAAAAAGCGTGCATTATATGTTTAAAAGAAAGAAATGCTAAAATGACGCAAATTGTCATCAGTTTGATCAAGGATTTGATTCCTCGGTCTTTCACAGTATTTGTAATAGTTGTATTGTTTCCGACTAATCGTTTGGACTTAACTGAATCTACTGCTACAATTATTTTAAAAAATTCGCTTAGTAAGTTCCGGGGAAAAAAGACAGAAAGTACAGAGTTATGCCGGCAGAGTGGTTTGTTTGTTTGTAGAAAACTAAATGGGGTGGTTGTTTTTGTTTGAGTCAAATTGTACATGAAAGTAATGGAGGGAGGGCCTAGTCAAATTGAAATCACCACAATTTGTTTAAGCTTTAGATCCTCTCAACTATCTTCATCATCTTCTCCTCCTCCAGCTTCTTAAACCCAACCCAACCCAACCAACCAAGTCAACTCTTTTAAGCCATGGTTTCCAATCCCATCCCACTCCCTAAACTACCACAAGAAGATGATCCTCCTAACCAAACCACATCTCTCCTCTCTTTCTCCACCACCTCCCCTCATCACCCTCCTTCTAAACCAACATTTCTCCTCATCACCACCTTTCTCTCTCTAGCCGCTGCTATCATTTTTGCATTCCTCTTCTTCTCTTCTTCCACTTCCAAATCACCCCATTTGCTTTCCTCAACTACCCATTTTTCAACACCATTAACCAAGCTCAAAAACCCTGTAGTTGTCCTCATTTCTTCCGACGGGTTTCGATTTGGGTACCAGTACAAAACCCCAACTCCAAATATCAATCGTTTGATCGAAAATGGAACCGAGGCTACACTGGGCTTGATTCCTGTTTTTCCAACACTTACATTCCCTAATCATTACTCAATTGTTACTGGTTTGTATCCACCTTATCACGGCATTATTAATAACTTTTTTCTTGATCCCAAAACCGGTGACCGTTTTACTATGGCAAGTCATGAGCCCAAGTGGTGGCTTGGTGAGCCTTTGTGGGAGACTGTGGTTAATCATGGCCTTAAAGCTGCTACTTATTTTTGGCCTGGTTCTGAGGTAATTAAAGGCTCCTGGACTTGCCCTTTAAATTTATGTGTGCATTATAATGGATCTGTGCCTTTTGAGGATCGTGTCGATAAGGTTTTGAGTTATTTTGATATGCCTAGTGATGATATTCCTGTTTTTATGACATTGTATTTTGAGGAGCCTGATCATCAAGGTCATAAGGTTGGAACTGATGATCCGCAAATTACCGAGGCTGTTGCGAGGATTGATGGCTTGATAGGGCGGTTGATTGATGGTTTGGAGAGAAGAGGGGTTTTTCAAGATGTTAGTATAATTATGGTAGGTGATCATGGTATGGTTGGTACGTGTGATCACAAGTTGATTTTTTTGGAAGATTTGGCTCCCTGGATCGAGATCCCGAAGGATTGGATTCAGGATTATAGTCCGGTGCTTTCAATTCGCCCACCTCCTAGTAACTCTGCAGCTGATGTAGTTAAGAAAATGAATGAAGGATTGGGATCTGGGAAGGTTAACAATGGGAAGTATTTGAAAGTTTATCTCAAAGAGGAGTTGCCTAGTCGACTGCATTACCATGCTAATGATCGAATTCCACCAATAATTGGGTTGATTGAGGAGGGATTTAAGGTGGAACAGAAGGGAACAAAGGGAAAAGAATGCGGAGGAGCGCATGGATATGACAATGCCTTTTTCTCTATGAGAACCATATTTATCGGCCATGGTCCTAGATTTGCCAAGGGAGTTAAAGTGCCTTCGTTTGAAAATATTCAGATCTACAACTTGGTCACATCAATTCTTAACATATCTGCAGCTCCTAATAATGGAACATTATCTTTCCCAAAGACTGTTCTTTTGCCTCGTCATTAGAATCCTTATGATCATACTATGTTCAGAGTACTTTCAATGCTGAGCTAGAGTATGTACAAAGTCCCGTGCTTTCTCACAAACATTTTCTTTTGAAATGTTTTAAGTTTAATGTAACACAACAAAGGCTTGTAATTGTTAGGGGCATTGAAAATGAATATACGAAATCTGGCTTATCGAATATCATAAGGTATAGAGCTTGGAAGTCCAAGGATTGTAAAGTCTGGAAGCCATTGTACCAATTGTCTTGATAATGCTTTGTACCGCGTATTCAGTTTGGTTGGTTCTAACTCATCATTTTGTGATGAGCGGCATACAAATATATGAATGTGTTTAACATCTGATTAATGTATACTTATTATACTTTATTCCTGAAATAGAAGATGAATCATAAAATATGTGTTGTTTGATTAGAAGACCACTGAATTCCAACCCTTTCACTGTGAGGCAATTTGGAGCTGCAAGTCATCTTAGTCTTCCTTAAAGTTGTACTAGACACTGCTGCAATATCTATGGTAGTATCACTTTGATAGTTTGATGTCAAATTGTAGTTATGAGATTTTCTGGTTTCCGATAAAATTATTTCTCTGATGCAAAGCTATCGTAAATGTAATATGCACTACTTCAGAGAGTTAGTTCAGTTGTTTTATTTGCATTTTTTTTTGTTTTTGAACATTAATTTATTATTAGTGATTTGCGCCTTATCCCTCTGTGTTATGTGATATACAAAATATTACTATTAAAGTTGCTTGCAAATTGTCTAAAGCTAATTCTAGGCACTCACGCCAACTCCAACAATAGACTGAAAATTTAAATTAGGGACAGTTATCGTGGACTACAAAAGTGATTCAAATTATTGACTGATCCAAATCTTTTTAATATTATTATATTGCTAGCTTTTTTAATTTGTTGATTTTGTTAATGTTATTAAATGTGAATTAATTAAGTTTGGAACGTAATTAAAATTAACGATAAATTATAAAATTAAAATTCAAAATACATAAAATTTCAAAATACATGGTAATTAAAAATATAAAATAAAATAGTACAACATAGATAATTTCACGCTAATACAACTTTAATTAGAAACTAAATTATCGATTTAGTCATCGGATAAATCAATCCTCCGTCCTCCAAGATAATCAAAGTACAACCCGTAACTAATCTTATTTTCAAAATAATTAAAATCAAAATATATGAATATAATAATGATGATTGAAATTGGATTAATATTTGGATCACATGGTTGGAATAGAATTTGGATAGGATCCAAAATTTGGATCAGTTGGTGATCCAAATTTGGATCTATGGTTGAAGTTAGCATTAGTCTCCGAAACATAAAGTATTTTTGTTCTAGGAAGACTGGTATCAGACAATGTCATGATCTCGTTCGAAGTGATGCATTATTTAAAGCGTAAAATTTCTTGAAAAAACAGGTTTCATAGCTATGAAGTTAGACATGAGGGTTTCATAAAATAAAATAGTACAAATGTCATTGATACTCGACCAGGGACCTTTAGGAATATTGATACTATTCTCATAATCTCAATTCTAAGTCACGTACTTAGAGATATAGAATTGCATATCATATTCCAAGGACATTTATTAATCTAACATTAAATTAAGAATTAATAAATTATAAAGGGAATAATCGATAGAACATAAACATTAATAATCCAAATGTCTTAAACTAAAACATCATAGTGTTGTCTCTAGGGCACAAACACTAACAATCTCTCACTTGCACTAGAGCCAATCCCCCATGTATCTAATACTCATGGAACTAGTATGACCATCGTGCCTCTGCTGCGACAAAGCCTTAGTCAGTGGTCTGCAACATTATCATTACTATGCACTTTACATTTATATCTCTTTGATCATTAATCTCATTAATAAGGTGATATCGCCTAAGGACATGCCTAAACAGTCTCCTGGGCTGTTTCAAAATATTAATATATTCGGCTTCCATTGTAGAATCATCAATGTTCTTGCTGTGAAGTATTCCAGCTAACATCACTTATATTTAGACAAAATACAAAACAGACATAAACACGTAATCATCATTGTCTATCCAGAAATTAGGTTCAGAAACTAGTATCAGTGTAACCCTTTACAACCAGTTCCCTATCTTTTCCATACACCAAAAATAAATCTTTTGTCCTCTTTAAGTACTGAAAAATATTCTTGAAAACTATCCAGCGGCCCTCACCTGGATTAGACTGGTATATGATCGTCATGCTCAAAGCATACGAAATATCAGGATAAATATATATCATTGTACACATTATAGATCCAATTGTTGACGCATCTAGAACTTTCTCAAACGGCCCTTATCATCTAATGATTTAAGGGGCAATTATCTTTTGAGATAACTATCCCATGAGACATCGAAACATATCCTTTCTTTGTCTCTTGCACCATAAAATGATGTAACACTTTATCAATGTATGTACTCCGACTAGATCGATTAATCTCTTCAATCTATCTCTATAGATCTTGATCCCTAATATATAGGTAGCATCGCCTAAGTCTTTCATCGAGAAACTATTTCTCAACCAAGTCTAACAGTCTGTAGAGAAGGTATGTCATTCTATATATAATACTAGGAATGTCACATAGGTCCCATTAACCTTCTTGCAAACACATGGTTCATCTTCGTTTTGAATAAAGCCAAACTTTTTGACATTTTTATCAAAATGAATATTCATTCTCCTTGAGGCTTGCTTCAATATATAAATAGATAGAAGCAACTTACAAACTATCTTAGCAAACTTTGGATCGACAAAACCATCAGGTTGTATCATATATACATCCTCTTCAAGGCTCCTATATAAAAAAGCAGTTTTGACATCCATTTTCCAAATCTCATAGTCAAAGTAAGCAACCATTGCTAACAAAATCCTGATGGACTTGACCATAGCAACTGGTGAAAAAGTCTCATCATAGTCTATACCATGAATTTGTTTGAAACCTTTTGCCACTAGTCGCACCTTATAGGTCTGTACTTTACCATCTATGTCAGTTTTCTTCTTGAAAACCCACTTGAACCCTATAGGTTTTACCCCTTCGAGTGGATTAACTAAAGTCAATACTTTATTTTGATACATAGATTCCATCTCAGATTTCATGGCCTCCAACCATCTCTGGGAGTCTGGACTGTTCATAGCATCTTGGTAGGTAAGAGGCTCACCATTATCAGTAAGCATCACATCACCACCTTGAGTCAAGAGAAATTCATAATATCTCTCAAGCTCATGGTGAATCCTATTAGATCTACGAACAACCTGTGTTTCTTGAACATGAATACTTTCAACATTTTGATGTGCATCCTGATCTTGTTCCAACTCCGGTTCAATGTTATTATGTGGTTCTCGATCTTCGTCGAGATATATTATCCTCCCACTGATTTTCGTAGAAAGTAGTTCTCCCTCAAGAAATACAACGGTCCGAGCAACAAACATTTTGTTCTCGGAAGGATTATGAAAACTATACCCTAGTCTCACTTGGGTATCCCACAAAATAACATCTATCTAATTTTGGTCCAAGCTTGTCAGAGGCTAAACGTCACGTCCCCAAATTTTCATAAATGACATGCTATGATGTTTATCAGTCTATATCTCATATGGATTATATTGAACCGTTTTAGTCAGAACTTGGTTAAGTGTATATTCAGCCATTTCTAGAGCATAACCCCAGAAACTGAATGGAAGATCCGCTTGACTCATCATCAATCGCACTATGTCCAACAAATGATTTCTCCTCTCAGAATCTCTATTCTATTGAGGTATTTCAGAAGGAGTAAGTTGTGATACAATATCACACTCTTTCAAGAAATTCTTAAATTTGAGGTTTAAGTATTCTCCTCTACGATCTGATCGTAAAACTTTTATACTTGTCCCTTGTTTGCTTTTCTACTTCGGCCTTATATTCTTTGAACATTCTAAGGGAATCGGATTTGTTCTTCATAAGAACCACATATCCATATCTACTGAAATCATTAGTAAATGTTATGAAGTAGTATAAGTCACCCATTGTCATCATACGTATTCGACCACATATATCATTATGTATAAGTCATAATCGTTCGGTGGTCCTTTCACCTGATCAGTTAAAAGAAGCTTCAGTCATATTGCCAATGAGACAAAGTTCGCATCTTCCGTATGATTCAAAATCAAACTTATCCAAGTATCCATCTATATGTAACTCAGAAATGCGTTTCTCATTAATATGGCTTAACGAAAATGCTAGAGGTAATGTTTGATTTGAGTCATCTTAGAAAATAAAAATTGTTAGATAATTGTGCAATGTTATGAGCCTTATCATAAAAATAGAATAAACAACTATTGTTTATTTAATTAAAATGAAAACCTTTCTTGTCCTGACAAGAAATTTATTGAATGTATCCGCTAAAGGCAGACACATAATAACAATTTATCAAGTTCTCAATCTCGCCTTATGGGCAAAATTAGGTATCGAGTCCCTTCAACTAGAGCAAAAACTTTTACTCCAATTCTAACCCAATACCTGAAACTTGACCATTGCTAGTCTTCTTCTTTAGATCTTCCAAGCAAGCTATGACAATCATCTCCTTTAGCAACACCACTATTAGGCTTCAAAAGCCCTTTGGGATTGGACTTCGGTTTGGCACCGAATAAGATCAAATCTTTACCTTGCCTATCCACTTTTCTTTCGTATTTGCATTCCACGTGTACATCATCAATATGGACGTAATTCATGCCTTTACCGTGTTATTTTCAGCAGTTCTAAATATGCTTAACAACTCAGTGAGTGTTCATTCTATCTCATTTCTTTTGTTCTTAACAAACTACGAATATAAGTTGTTCAAAGATTGTTTGATCAAATCAAGCTGAGTTTCTAGACTATTCTTGAAACCCAAAATATCAAGGTACATATATCTATCATCTTTAGAACATGTGGTCCAACCGGATATCATTCTCCCATTAATGCAAAATTATGGTGCCTTATTATTGTCAAATTTATCTGACGAGCCTATCCTTCAAACATCCTTTGAAGGTGCTCAATCCTATCATAAGCATCATTATGCTCTCGTTGCTTCTAAAGCTCAACACTCATAAATACAAGTATGAGATATGAAATATCAGTTGCATAATCAATTTGAAAAGCATAATCAATTTGCTTCTAGTAAGCATTTTGTTCAGCACATGTTTCATTCTCAGCTAGAGGAAATAATGGAGGGGTTTGAGTGACATCCTTGAACCTGAGGACAATCCTCAAGTTCCCATGTCAATTGAGGAAATTATTTCATGTCAGTTTGTCTTTCTCAAGGACTATTACATAGAGAAGTTATTTGTGTTATTTATCATTTGATATCTACTATATTAAAGTGCATAAATGACTTAGTCTACAGATGATCATTAAATTATGTTCAAGTGATTACTCAGATATATATTTACAATATATATCTCCCACTATTTTTATCAAATCAATAGCCCTAGCTATTAATTCGGAAAGAATATCTTATATATCATTTCTAGTGAGCCAAAATCCATATTTCACCATGCGTTAGGTCAACTTTGGCTTTTCTCCAAAAACATAATTATTTAGGTAGACAACATTTGTCAATTATATCAACTATATAACTCTTGGATAGCTTGGAGGAACAACATTTGTTTATATTTATCTAATAAATCTTGCCAAACTCTATACCTCTAAGTTCACAATCCTATTGTGGTAACTTAGTTAAGTCAAACCCAATAGTAAAAAAGTATCAATATACGTCAACACATCTCCCACGATAGATAGGAGTACTTCACTTTGGCGAACCCACTCCTTGTCGATCTAGGGATTAATGCATTGGACTCATTGGAAGGCATCTGATCAACTTAATATTAACTTTAGAATTTTGTTAATTTTAAAACGATCATGATCCCATCATAAAGAGATTCCCAATTTTTCCTTGAATAAAATACTTCAAATCAATATTCGTCAATGGTTTATTTCCAGGTAGTGAGGGAGTCACAACGGTCTCGCTTAAAACCCACAACCTTACAAGTTCAATGAACTCGCTTTTGACAAAATCGCCCCATGTCAGAAATAAAAAAAATTTGTATTTTATTCCGTGTTTAATAAACACGAGAATCTCATAATCGATTGTTTATTTTAAAATCTTGAGTCGTTACAGATTTTCTCTTGTTTAGCAAGAATGACATGGGTGTCGTATCTAATACATACATCCTTAATCTAATTAAGCACGCATCTTTATAAACTACTCTACACATACGTTCATCATATGCGCACACACACACACATATATGTATATATATATATATAAAGTGCAATAAATAAATGTGGTTGGTTATGGCTTCATCCTATGTGATCTTCATCAAGCTAACAAAAAAGATCTAGGTCAATCTAAGGTAAAAAATAAATACAAGCTAACTATTACATGTCTTCTTTCTTGTATTGCTTCCTTGGATGGCCTCCATGTGAGATTACCCTTCCTTGATCTTCAAATCTTCATGTATTCATGTACATTACAAAAATGAAATATAAAAACTAATCTAATGCACTTACAAGAAGAAATCGAGATTTAGTAATTACAAGATTAAACAACATGCAAGCCGTATTTAAAAAACCAAAACCATTAACCTAAGGTCATATGTAATTACCCCAATTTTTGGAAATATTTGAAACCCTGATGAATAGTAACTTTTTGCTGATGATGTTGATTAAGGAAAATTATCAGACCACACTATATAGGAGTACTGTTATGGAAATTCTGAGATCATATTAGTATTCTATAAAGTAAATGAGTGGATGTAAAGGTCGTCAGAATTCGGATTCGAACACTTTGGTTTTTCCCGAAAATCCACAGATACCGAAAGGATTAAGTATACGGTAACATAATTAAAAGGATTTTTATTTAAGAATTATAGCAAAGGATCATTAAGGAATATAAGATATTCATTAAGGTTCAGGGAAGCCCAAGTAATAAGATCCTGGATATGATCCCTCAAACGATTAACGAGAACGAGAGTTAAGCGAACCGTAAAACAAATAAGCGACAAAGAGACAAGCTTGTACAAGAAGTCATAGATTATGACATCATCAAACCACAAGATAAAGACATGTGGAATGGAAGTGACATAGGGATGATGAGGTAAGTAAGGTTAAAGAGATATTTTGTGTGGATGAATTCTAGCCAAGTAAAGTAAGCATGATTAGTAGATATTTTACAAGAATGATTTGTGGCCATGCATTTAAACTTTAGTTAGTGTTAACTAGGATAACAAAACCACCACACAAAGGCAATCAAAGAAACATTTTCATTCTCTTCCATTTCTCCATTTCTTCATTTTGCTCTCGGCCAAAACAAGACCAACAACTTCAAACTGCCTTATCTCCTTCAATACTCACTCAAATATTATATTCTATAGCTCTTTTGAAATGTATTGAGAATTGAGATGGCCTACAACTCTTGTTCACAAGTCTTGTCCAAATAAGCATGGTAAGACCCTAAGTTTTACAGTTCTTTCAATCAGACTAATTGTAACTCCAAAAGTTCTAACTCATTTCTTGAACTTCTTTGCAAGTTTGAACATGATAAGCATAGATCAAGGCTCTCTTAAGGATTGCAATCTCTTGTTAGTGGTTTAAGGATCTAAGGAAGGTATAAATTTCAAATCATAGCTTTGATTTTATGATTCCATTAAATTTTATTGAAGCATTGTTAGTATTAAAACTTGATCTTTGATTATAAGTAGTATTGGTGAATTTGTATTGGTTTTGAATATTGGGTCTTTGATTGGTTGGATAAATTGGTAAAACTTTGAGTTGGGGACTGAGTTTGTAGTATTATGGTTGAATATTGTTGTGTTGGTGGTTGTGGGTTGTTTGGTGAGGTTTTGGTTTAGTGAGAAACTTGGAAAACTCGTAAACATAGCCGTCGTAATGCCCGTGTAACAGCCCGCATTTTTGAACTATTAACTAGTAGCGAAATTTCAAAGAAAAAAATATAATAATATTAAAATGAAATAGAAAAATGACTTTAGATGTTTGGATCCTTAAAATGAAAATACTGAATTTCTGAAAATAAATCTAACAAGGTCTTGAATTTATTAAAGCAATTATAAAGACTGCATCTAAAGTGGTGGCACTAATCACAATCTCCGTTAACCCCTGCTTACCTGCGGAAAGAAAACAATACGAGTGAGCCAAATGCCCAGTACGAATATAACTGTAAAAGAAAATCAGGTTTTAAATAATTGAATGAATAGTGTCTTACCAACACAGAGTTTTCAAATCAAGACTGAAAATAAAAAAAATGAAATAGTATAGCGAACAATAGAAAAGCACAATAATAAGTGCACTGAATCGATACAAAATAACTATAAGGCTGAATCAAATAAGGTATGTAACTATAAGGGTCTCTTATATAAAACTATACTCGCCAACTCCAATCACCAGCGAAATATAGGACAATGATTTCTTCTTCGGTAATCTAGAAGAAGAAGATATAGGAATGTAAAATATATGCCAATAAAATAATAACGATCATGATCTAATCACATCTCATACCCCAGAGACGCGCTCGTATACTCACAACACCGATACGAGTAAGTGCCCAATTCACCTTTACTCCAAACTCCATGTGAACATTTTCTGTGATTAACCCACACAGATCGGTCTAAGAGCCCAACAATTAGGTTTGAAAGTATTTCCAAACTCATTGTACTGAACAGAACAGAACATAACAAACACAATGTCGCAATATAATTGCGAAACAAAACAATTATAATAAATGAATTGGCAATAATAATTCCAAAAATGGGAAATACCAAATAAACATATGAATGTGCACAAAAAGTACACACTAAGTACAAAGGATCACAACTTTATAAAATTGACTCGACAATAAAAATAACGAGCAACAAATAATTTTCTCAAAAAGGGAAACGAATAAAGAATCTGAATAAGAAAGTTTAGGGAGTACAAAAAGGTGTCAATTTATAAATATAAATTGACGCAATAATATAATTATCGAATATTTATTAAAAAAATTTGGACAAATGAATAACGAAGTCGTTCAAATAACTTTGAATAAAAAGTAGACAAAGAGTCGAGGAAGTCGTATCATAAAGTATTTAAAAGAGTTACAATTATAATTTGAGTCCACAATATAAAAAAAATAAAAAGAATATTTATATTCAAACGAAGAGGAAAAAAATCAATATCATAATTTGTACCGGGAAGAGTACGTAAAATATAAAAGAATCATAATTTATAAACCGGAATCAATAAAATGAATTAAAAGAGAATTGACAAATTTAATATAAAAGGAGGTAATAAGAATTCGTACCCGGAGTAAGCACTAATTTAATACGGAGATATTGGAGCACCCTTCCATAATTCCCTACCTATGTTTATAACCATATTATTACCACAAGTCTATGCAGAAGAACGAACAAAAATTGTCCAAATATATTTACTAAATTCTAGAATCAACAGGTAGCACAGTTAATATTATTTGTTTTTCTTGTTTTTTTCTTCCAATTCGGATTAAACAAATGTTCGGAGCAGGACGTCAAAGTGCATACATAACCTACTAAATTGTACAGAGTTCTCTATTCCACATAAATATAAATTAGATCAATCAAATCATTTTAATATGCAATTTGATTACAAATATAGCTCTGACGCACAGTAATTAATCCTATATTTAAACGTGCATACGAGTGCATAAAAAAAATCGGGCAGGAGTAGTAATACATAAAATTAATATGACATCTAATTCATATAAATCTATAATAGGTTAATATAACAAAAGGAGACGTTTGGATGCACCGGAAATGAGAATGGAGGGTATAGCAATGGGAATGAAATGGAAATCCAAGTGATATGCTGGATTTAATTTACCTACTAAGAGGGAATGAAGTTTCTATTCCTACTATTAAATTGCTAATCCAAATACTATCACTTGGGTTTAAGGTTCCGATTTACTTTAACCGGATACATTAACCATCAATTAAACGCCCCCTAAATATTTAAAACATGCCTTTACACAAAATTCTACTCACACCATTTCTTTTGCATGGATTTAAAGATCCCCACGTAAATAACCTGGCCTCCTCAATAAGTATTAAATTACATAATTAATGACATTTCTTTTTAATTGGTACTACTAATACTAACAAAGCAGTTAACACAAATAATTCTCAATATGTAGTCCATTTCAAAAGTCCACATACACAAACATTAATAAAAATAAATACTAGCAATATAGATTACATAATTAAAGCCAATTCCATAGATTTGTTTATTAACCACCTATGTTATATACCATCTATAAAAAAGCTAATATGAATCAAGGCATAGAGTCATAACATTGATAGTCATTTATTAGTAAATTAATTAATAATTAATTACATAAATGAATGTACAGGATCACATAAACATATCTGCTAGTAGGAACAAGTTGTTGTATTTAAAAAAAAGGAGCACAGTGATTAGAAGTATTATTATCCAGTGAATTATACAAATAGTTATAAAATCAACTTAGCTAATTCACATGAGTAGTAGTCCAGGACATGACACTATGGCAGGATAAAAAAATAAACAGCAAAGCCTTTAATACCTGAACTTGCAACCAAAAATATATCTATATATTTTATCAATGCATCCCAGCAGCAGTGTTATCGAAAGGCACCGAGGCGCACAATTCACTGGAGCCTAGGTGCAAAGTGAAAAGTGAAGCTAGACGCATGTTTTATAATTTTTTTATTTATTATTTAGGATATATGTATATAGATTTATAACATAATTTATACTTTATAATATATTAAATCACACTTTAAGCCAAAAATAACTTAATTTATCCTTTATAATATATTAAATAATACTTTTAAAGGGAAAATTAAAATTCAAAATTTATGTTTCATAGAAAGAATTCCAGGTTTCCAGCTCCCAACAGTTAGATATTTTATCAATCATCTTCACCAAAGTCATCTTCATCGAAGTCTTCATCTTCAAAATCCTGATCTGACTCTTCTTCATGTATTAAAGTGTTTTTTTCAAATTCAAACTCCTGTTCTTCTTCGTCCTCATCTATTAAACGTCGAGGTCTCTTACCTCTGCTCTTTTTTGAACTTGAAGGATTGGGGTTATTTTGAACTCTATTAGACTTTGAGGCTGATTTTGATTGCGACCTGGAGTTATATGCAGGCTCTCTAGCACCTGAAGCCTTTTCAACTGTTGACCAATTTAGTCCATCATCATCGGAGAAGACCTACTCATCATCTTCATCTGATTCCCCGTTCAGGTTTCCAACCAACCACTCATTGCTTTCATCAACATCAAGGAGTGATATAGGGTCAATTTTATCTCTTAATTCAAAGCGACGTCTCAATGCTCTATTGTATTGAGAATGGCGCTCTTCAGAAGATGAGAGGAGAGAATGGCTAGGGTTTTCCCTTTTAAAGTCGTTGAAAGCTGAGAGCATGATATAGTCTTTTTATTTGGGTCTAAAATTCTTTTTTTTGTTATGGGTTAGTACTTTTGGGCCTTAAAAGTGACCCAATTTTTTTTTGTTATGGGTTAGTACTTTTGTGCCTTAAAAGTGGCCTAATAACATTAAATATCTTATTAAGCGCTTAGCTTCGTTAAAGCGCACTTTTCTACCGCTTCGTGCTTAAGCGCGCTTTGTGCTTCAAGGCTAAAAGCGTGCGCTTGATTGAAGTTGCTTCGCCTCGACATATATGAGGCGCTAAGGGTGCGCTTTGCTTCGCTTTGCGCCTAGGCGCGCGCCTAGGCCCGCTTTTCACAACACTATCCAGCACCAGCAGTATAGTCACGAATTGGACCAAACATAAGCACATACATTTTCACTCATGTAACTAAGTTAACTAATACGTACATGCCTAGACATAAAAAATTACTATAATTATGACACTTAATTCAATATCATTAAATTCTTATAATATGATTGATATATAATTTTATCACAAAATTCATGTTACAAACTTATGTTTACTATATAATATAACAGAAATTGAAGACAAATTAGGGGTAAATTTATATTTTAATATGAGGCTAAAATTTAATAGATAAATAAATTCATAGACAGTGTATAAGATTATCACGTAAATAATCAAATTAAATAAATAATCTGCACAAAATCTCACAAGTTAACTTGTACATAAATTTCAAAAACATGTGACGCTATCTTACAATTATATATATAAAATACTTCCAAATGATAATCGTAATTTACTTGCACAAGAAAAAAAACCTATACAATATTAATTTAATGCTATAAACCACATATCTGCTTCAAAATTATGAACCAAACTAATGATGCACCAAATTCTTTACGGGACCAAACCTTCTTTGAATCAAACATATAATAATATTTGTAAATCATGTAAGATGATTGTGGAATGGAATGATAATTCTAACAAACAGAGAGCCGGTCGATATAAAGATAAGAAAGGAATAAATTAAATTATTTGATCCTCCCACGTGAAAATGAGTACGTACCTGAACTATAAACCCAATCGGAGGGGATGTCCTGTTTCTCTTTGCCTCACTCGTCTCTGTCTCGTGATCCTTTTACTTTTTCTTTTCTTTTTTTTTTTGCCGGCACAACTCGAATTTGTGAAAAGAAAAACAACTTATAATAAACCCTAGCTAGGAGAGTTTGAACGCAAGGATTATGGACTTGTTTTACTAACCCATATACAAAATTGCGGGCCCAATCATTACGATATCTATCTATAACATAAACCTAATTAGAAAATAAATATTATAAATAAATTAAAAACAAATATTACTCAAAATATGTTGTTAAAAAAATAAGGGATATCACAGCCCGTTTTCCCTACACTATTTGTGCATGACTTTCGGACCAGAGACCTCACTGACCAATCTGTAACTTTACCATTTTTAGACGACCCAGAGTTTAACATTTTTCTAAACCGGGAAACGATGTTTCCGAGTATATTATATATATATAGTTTTCAAAATTATTATTCGAATAATGTTTATTCGATAGTTTTAAATTATAAATGAATATTAGTTTGAATATTCATTTGAGGATTTATAACTCCGTTTATTAGTTTATTTTCTTAAAGAATGATGTTTAGTTATTCGCCAAGTATTCGAGAAATGATTGATATCGTCAATCATTCTTATCTTAAATATTTTCAGAAAGTTATTTTCAAAACTTTTACTTCATTTTCGTTGATAAAAGCTATTCGTTATTGGAATATTATTTATAGCATAATATTCAGATATTCTTTGATTATCTTGGAATTGATTTATCCAATCAAATTATTATTATTCCAAACGCTTTCAAAAATGTTTTCGAGTCTTCAAAATGATTTTAAAAGTTAGAGCGGATCCCAAAACTCATTTTAAAATTTAAGATCTTCCTTTAGAAAGGGATTTAAATACTCGCTTAAAATCTAAGGGATCCGGCTCTGTGGTGTATTTTATATTCGCAACGAGGTTGCTGATTTGATAGAGAGATTTTGATCACTTACCCAACATTCGGGAAGTAAGTCCTTCTAAATGAGCTGGCATAAGCGACAGGCCGGGGTACGGTCTATCAAAGTGTAAGTGGCTGGGTGGCAGTCCATCAACGCGTAAGAGGCCAGGTGGTGGTCCAGCACAAGGTCCTAATGCGACTAGGATGATGATCGGTGGGGGATTCATCTATCTACTAGTAGAAAAGGTTACTTAATTGGTATATTTGCCTAATCAGCAAGATATCGGGTTTATGCCAAAGTTTTCTTCTTTCCAAATTCATTGGGTATTACAACTCTGTTTATACTTTTCATAACAAAGGTTTTCAAGGAGTGTATGAGATATATATAGGTGTATATATATATATGTCGAGAATTAATGAAGTATCTCGTAACTTCATTTCTTTTAAATGATATTTCAAAGATTGATTCTATTCAAGTCTTATCTTGTAGTCTCATCTATGTGATGAACTTTTGACACTTATTATACCTTGAACGGTGGTAGTTCAAGTAGTATTCGGAAAAGATATAAGTATATGGGAGTATATTGTGACTTCATCTTTTCAACTTATATCTATTAAAAGATTATCTTATGGATGACAAAGATTTTTAGAAAAACGTTGAGACAAGGTTTGATATATGAGATCACCTTGCAACGATATTTTTTATATAGTTATAAATTGGAACTCTGTGGATATTATACATGTTAGAGGATTTCAAAGATTTTGAAAAGTATATATGTATATATATACTGAATATTTTGCGACTTTGTCGCGTTAAGATATCAAACTTGGCTCAATTCTACTTGACTAAGACTTTCATGAGTACTATAAGAATGCTTATATATTGTTATTTATTATACATGTTATTTTGGTGGGCTTGTTGCTCACTCTTGATTTATTCTTTCATCACACAACAACAACTAGACAAGATGAACATGACCAAGCTCCCAATTCGCGAGCGGATAAGAAACGTTTCGCAGTTCCCGTAGGCGTTGATGTCGTTATAGCTGAGGTAGGAACTACCAATAGGCTAGGTTTTCAACTGTTGATGTACCAGACTTATGTATATTTATGAACTGTAATAATGGCAAAGAAAATGTAAATTTATTCAGGAACCCTTTTCAGGTGTAACGACTTATAATTGTGGAATAAAATGACTTGTGTTATTTTTGGTATTCATCTCTGAGACTATAACTTATGGTGTGTTTATATATTGTGGGGTCACAATACGCAGTAGTTGGTTGTTTATTAAATTAAGTGTTATTAAAGGAAATGGAATTCGTGACAACTCGGATCCCCGACCCTGGATTTGGGGGTGTTACAGAAATGGTATCAGAGCTAAGTGTTATAAACCTCAGAGATGATGCGTCATTAAAATAATAAGTTCACTAAGATAATAAGAACTCTTACCAAGTTCATAGTCGGACTACCTAACGTAGTACTGAAAGTTAAAACCCTTACGAGAATCCTTATAAAGACTAATTGGATTACAAAACAATTATATAAGGTGGGTTATGAAGTCGGTAAAGTACTCACGAAAGAGTTGCCTTAAAATTCATAACGGTTAATTTATCAAAATTGTTGGAGCCGAGGGTACGCAAGCGATTAACGCAAATCGTTAAGCGTATAAGCGAATGTTAGGGTCTAAGTGGACAAAGTCTAGTTTCTTAAGCGACCGTGGTTTAATTACGGATTATCTTGTTGTTCATAGGTTACCGGACCCACTCTAAGCTTAAGTCTACCCCGGAGCATTCAGGCAAGTTTTCTACCCGTTATACTGTTGTTGTGATGTAAATATATTGATGCATTTTGAGATAAGTGCATGGTTGTTATTAGCAAATCTTGCAATATATTGGAGCATGTTGATATGGTATATATGCATGTTGTGAAATGTTGATATTTTATTATCAATTCAAATGCTTATAAACTGCATAATACCTATGCTAGAGATAAGCAGTAGTTGCGTATACCCTTAGTATAGGGGACCCGAAGGTGAATATTTTTCTAAATCGGGAGTCAATGTTCCCGAGTATAATATATATATATACACTACAAGAAAAAAGTCCATAGACATCGCTTTTTGACCGATGTCTATGTTGTTTCACAACCGATGTTGATGTCGGTGATGTCTATTCTAGACATCGGTGGATACCCGATGTCTATACTCGATTAGACATCGATTTTAGTTTAAAAAACAGATTTTTATGTGTTGATTATTTACATAAAATGCTATAAATAAATTATTTAATACCTAAATTACACCTAATTAAACATGTTAAACACATCATGAGCTATGTTTTTTGTCACAAAAACATCGATAATTTTGACAGAGGTGATGTAAAATGGCATATTAAACATCTGTTTCTTTAATGAAAGGTGATGTCTAATTTAGCGTATAGACATCACTTTTTTCTAGAATGAAGTGATGTCTATGTATCATTTAGACTTGAACATGTTAGTCTTTCACATCAGTTATTTGTCTGAAACTGATGTACATTGCGTTTTTTGACATCAGTTTTGTTTGGTTAAAAAGTGATGTTTATAATGTCACTTGACATCAGTTTTATCTTAAACAAAATGATTTCTATGTTTCATTTAGACTTGAACCTGGATTTCTTTGACATCAGTGTTTTACCTTAAAGTGATGTACATCATCTTTTTTGACATCAGCTTTTCTTATATACATGTCAAGTGCTAAACACTGCTAACACAAAAAGAAATAAACAAGATATATGTAAGACCATGTAAACGGGTAGCCAGTATATTGAAAATTTCTTCAATCAGTAGTAATATCTCTTAAACTCTCTCCTGCATAGCAGGTTTACTATACATACACCTAAACACTAATGACCATAAAAGTAAGACATGATGTATATGAACGATTAGATGCCTAACATTTACAGATAAAACTCAGATGCCACTGAGTCATTCTGTACTCGTCTTTCATATTATCTTCTAAAAGAGCTCCATTAACTACGGGACAACATCTGATGATCAAGGAAAGTAAACACTGCATGTTATTAACTTTATACAAGCAAAGTTTATCCAAAAGTATAATGATCGTAAGTTATATACCTATTGCATAGCCAGTAATATTTAATCCAGTAATAATAGACTCCGGATGGCGACCTCATGAGGAAGTGTTTAGGATATTGGAGACATTTGTTTGTGGAAGCTCTCCAGCCAAAAAGGAAGAGAACAAAGCAAGTGCACGAGAAGGCTTATAACTTGGAAAAAAATGTCTGGATCCCCTTACAGTCACAAATGTCAAATTTTCGTATCCAACTGCATATCCTCCCACCTTGAAAAACATCATCGAAGAAATTAATGATTCGTGATTTGACAATTAGAGGAAGGGTTTTGTGTGTGCTTGCTGATAATGTAGTATTTGTACCTCAGCCTTAGTGTACCAGGGGTACCATTGTGTTTTGACTGTAGTTTGAAGATAGTCTATGGCATATCTTGTTGTTGTCACTGACACTACGCCATCCGTGTCCCCGCTGCATACTTAAACTCGATTTTAGTCATACAAATTCTTACAGTTCATAATGTTTCTAATTTCGAGAAAAAAATTTGTTCACCTATATAGCCAGACACTGATGCCACTGTTCATAAGTTCCTTGATAACTAGCAAGACTGTTGTTGGGGCTTCCGTATAATCAATTACACCACTACAGATAACAACGTTATATAATTAGTCAGAGTACTAATTGTAAGTCAAATAATTTTAAGATTAGATGATAAGCTGTGATTTAACAATCTACTAGATATGTGTACCTGCAAGATTCCCATGTCTTTGGAGGAATAGTGACATGAAGTGATGTCTGAACTTGCTGAGTGTTCACATGCTTCTGAAATATTTGCATTTGCTGAAAAGTTGCAGTTTAGGATGATGCCCTCATAAACTTCATCAGATAGTAAAGCATGTGACCATTAGTAATCTATTGTTCCTTTAAATTGAGTTTCCTCGTCTATGTATGCGTTACCAATCTGCAAATTAAGGTACTCCATGTCAGTTATCATTGTTCATGGATATAAAAGCAAGAGTAACCAAGCTCTGTAATTTTCTTGGCCAGCAGTTCCACCCGATTCACAGAGTTGCAGAAAATGATTGACTGGTTAATCTGAAGCTGTAATAGGCAACATATGAATCAATAGACTGTCTTGTTACAAATGCAAATTGTAGAGATTTTAAATTAAAGCCAAACCTTTGAGAAAAGGGTGTTCAGGCAGTGTATTTTTTGTCTCTCTTCAACAAAAGCATAAAACTGTGTCATTCCCTTGAGAGTGAGCTCGTCCATCAGGTTGATGACATAGGGCTTCTGCAGATATCTATCCTTAAAATCCTTCACCGTTACAGGAAATGTAGCTGAAAACATCAAAATTTGACGATTCGTAGGCAGAAAATGAATGAGCTGTTGTATAGAAGGTTGGAACTCTGGCGACAAGAGCTTATCAGCCTGGGAAAAAAATTATACTGAAGCCGTAAGATTCTTTAACACATGTTTAGGACAAAGTGAAAATTATCACATAATAAAATAGTCAATTATACTATAATCACAGTAAATAAACAAACCACAGAATGTTTAGTTCCTTAGGATAAAGGTGACTCTTGCTTTAAAGGATTAAAATACATGACAAAAGATGCTAACTAGGAAACATGTAACACTCTTCAAGCCTTAACTAAATATACATTTTGATTTAATCAAAGTGTAAGACTACATAGTCCCGCTTGTGATAATAAATTCTGAAGACGAAGATTAAACATTCCCATAATTAACAATACAGCAGAGAGCAACAATTAAGCTTTCTATACTGTAATGCCCAAATCCTTTAATTTTTTTTATTTACCAAAAATATTAATACTCTAGGCTCAGAATCTAGCAAGAGAAACAAAAAAACCCAGAAGCGACACAACAATCTTATACCTCATCAATAGCAAGCATACTGCAGTTTTTTAAATCGCAAATACCCTTATTTTCAAATTTCAACGTGTTCCAAAAAAATACTCTACACCTAACCAAAAATTATCTACATCTAAGAGTAGAGGCGAGCTATGTGTATAACTCCCCCTCCCCAGACCATATTTTCAAGTGAGACATACCAAGCAAGTTCAATTTGTCTATTTTGGTTCGGCCTTAATCCTTCGAAGTTGATAAGCCAAAGAAGAATGAGACATCTATACATGTTGACTTGTTTTTTCTCACATAATCTAGATAAATTTTGAGCCACGATGCATTATCATTTTCCACTACTGTTTTAGATAACATTTGATGCGACCAAAACAAAAAACTTCATAAAAAGCATTACTGATAAACACACCGAGTGGAACAACCTAGTAAGTTCAGTTCGGTTTGGATTTAATCTTTTGACCTTCTTAAACCAAAGATTGGGACATCTATAGTATACATGTTAAATTGCTTTTTCTCACATAATCAAGATGAATATCAAGCCACAATGCCTTGTCACATTTTCCACCACTGTTATGGATAATTTTTTAGGTATACAATACATAAAACTTTAGAAATAACGAAACCTAATTACACACAATAAGAGGGAAGATAGATACCTTGAATCACATTATTATCTTGATCTATCCTTTCCAATGCTGGAATGCAAAAGGCGGCAGTTTTTCCTGTACCATTCTTAGCCCTAGCAAGGATATCACTGCCCGTTAAAGCAATAGGAATACTTTCCTCCTGAATAGGAGATGGCCTCTCAAAACCCTTCTCATATATCCCCATAAGTAATTCACGTTTTAGAAAATAGTCTTCGAATTCATTTCCTTTTGTGGCTGTCACATCCTGAAAGGAAAAATATTAGAAAAGACACTACGTAAGGCCTAAGAGTAATTATGGACATGGTAATATATCCAAGTGCAATATTTGTCATTATTGACTGTTAGATACGGAAACTATAGCTAGCTTTGTTGATGGTGGTACCATTAATATGGCTGTCATTATTGAACATATATGACTATAAATAGAGTAAAATGTGATGTATATAAAGAACATGATACCTAGAGTCTTGAAGTTTGACAAATTTTTAATTGATAGAATCACATACCTCTACTAGCCGAATTTGTAGAATCTGTATCCTGGTTTATTTTTAAGTTTGAGAGTCCTGAGTGACTAATAGTTCCTGATGGCCTGCGATGTCCAGCCTGTGTTTGGTGGCTATGGTTTGATGAGCTTCCCTTACGAGCATCTGCTCGGGAAGCCAACTTACGTGATGATTCTTTGTAAACTGCACATACTGAAGTGTTATATAATGGGACAACACATATTCTATTAAATATTGATATTTTAGGCTAAAAAGACTTCACTTGTTAACTCAGAACCGGATGTATTTGCCCATGGTGGAAGAGCTCTCTGGCTCTGAGTGGTAGTCGTTGTTGGGCTTGGCTTGCCTAAATCATTATCTGAAGTGGATGCTCCACTAGAATCCAAGGGAATCTGATCATACATTGACCTAACCAAGTCTAAATCCCAATCAAGCTCACTATCATCATTTGATGAAATGATTTCTACAGGTTCCATTTCCATTTAAGCCATGAGATATATGCTCCTTCACTACTAAAACCCACCTGCAGACTGTAACTAAAATCACTACAGTTCCGGAATATAACAAGAAAAATAAAATCCACTAATCAGACCATAATATCAAAAACATCAAGCAAAATAACATCATTTCTTACATGCCTAAAATACTACATTCCAATTACAAAAATATAAAATCTCTACAATTCCGCAACATAGCTATAAAAATCATCAAACCAAATTAACCACCCGATAAATACCAAATCAAACATAACATCAGTCATCAAGCAAAATGGCTTCAGGATATTTAAGTAAAATGTGATTTCTTCTCAACACCGAGAACGATAGTATCACTACCTCTAACATCGACGGAGGCGTTACCTTTACGGACAGCTTCGATAGCGTATTTTACTTGAAGTAGATGACCCTCCGGTGAGAATACATTCATTGCTCTGTCATATCGAGCCATCTTTCCTTTTATTAATTCTAACAAATCAAAGTAAAAAAACATAAAACTAAGTATGACATTAAACGGACCTAGATCGCAAAGAATTTCATATTTAGCTTTTGTGTGATAGAAAGAATATGTCTGGACTTGAAGCCACGTATCATGATTGGTTTGTAATTCCTGTATAAAACAAATTCAAAATAATTAGTAACACCATAGAGTACTTCAATTTGGATTTTTATTGTAAAAAATCCCCAATTCTAAAAACTAGGGTTTCGATTTAAAGGATTTTGATTAAAAAACTAGGGTTTCGATTTAAAAAACCAGGGTTTCGATTAATGCAAAGAAGACCAATTAATTTTACTTTATAATATGAAAATGAAAAGAGAAATAACCTAATTGAAAGAGAGAGAGAGAGCTGATGAGCGAAGAGAGTAGAGAAAGCTGAGAGGAAAAGAGAGCATAGCAGATGTGGTGAGAGGTGGTGAGCAGCAGTGAGTGAGAGATGAGAAAGGTGTGTTCTTGTCGGAGAGAGAGCTGTGAGAGACAGAGAGAGCTGTGAGAGAGATGTGAGAGAGAGTGAGAACGAGAGAGTTTTTAATTTTTATTTAATTTGAGAGGGGGAAACCTAAAATTGTCAAGGAGGGAATAAAAATTTTGTTAAGGGGGAAAAGAATTGGGGAGGCCGCGCATTCCATTTTTAAAAACTCAACTTAAGACATCGGTTTTCAAATAGACGGTGTCTTAAAAATAGAAAGACATCGAATAAACACGGGGTGAAGTCAGTTATGTTTGAGACATCAGTGGCATGAGTGACCGATGTCTAATGTGTGATGTCTATTAACATTTTTCTTGTAGTGATATATATATTTACATATATATAGTTTTCTATAACTATTAATCGAATAAGGTATATTCGATAGTTTTGAATAATAATCAAACTTATTTTCGATTATTCAAATAAAGATCGTACTTTCGTATAAGTATATCTTTTGTTATTTATGATTCATTTCAAGTATGAGTTTTAAAACTTCTACTTCAAATATTTTCATAAAGATTATCCTTATGGGAATATTATTTAAATAATAATATTCAGATATTCCCCAACATATCGGGACTAATTTATTTTATTAAATCAGCATTACTCTAAACATTCTTAAAAATGTTTTCGAGTCTTCAAAATGATTTTAAAAGTTAGAGCGGATCCCAAAACTCATTTTCAGAATTAAGATCTTCCTTTCGAAGAGGATTTAAATACTCGCTCAAAACCGGAGGGATCCGGCTCTGTGGTGTATTTTATATTCGCAACGAGGTTGCTGTTTTGAGAAAACATTTTGATTACTTGCCCAACGTTTGGGAAGTAAGTCCATCTAGTTGAGTCGGCATAAGCAACATGGGCTCAGTGGGCGTCCATGAAAGTGTAAGTGGCTCAGTGGGAGTCCATCAATGCGTAAGTGGCTGAGTGGCAGTCCATCATACGGTCCTAATGCGGCCAGAGTGATGACCATTGGGGGATTCATCCATCTACTAGTAGAAAAGGTTACTTAATTGGTATCTTTGCCTGATCAGCAAGATATCAAGTTTATGCCAAGGTTTTCTCCTTTCCAAATTCATTGGATATTGCAACTCTGTTTATAATTTTCATAACAGAGATTTTTAAGGAGTGTATGAAATGTATATATATATAGGTGTATATATATCGAGACTTAATGAAGTATCTCATAACTTCATTCTTTATAATGATATTTCAAAGATTGAATCTATTCAAGTCTTATCTTGTAGTCTCATCTATGTGACGAACTTTTGAAACTGATTATACCTTGAACGATGGTAGTTCAAGTAGTATTCGGAAAAGATATATGTATATTGGAGTATCTTGTAACTTCATCTTTTCAACTTATATCTGGTTAATGATTATCCTATGCATGACAAAGATTTTCAGAAAAACGTTGAGACAAGGTTAGATATATGAGATCACCTTGCAACGATATCTTTATACATTTACAGACTGGAACTCTGTGTATATTATGCATGAAAGAGGATTTCCAAAATTTCAAAATGTATATATACATATATACTGAATATTTTGTGACTTGGTTGCGTTAAGATATCAAACTTGGTTCATATCTGCTTGACCAAGACTTTCATGAGTACTATGAGAATGCTCACATATTGTAAATCATTATACATATTATTTTGGTGGGCTTGTTGCTCACCCTTGCTTTCTTCTTTCATCACACAATAATAGATAGACAAGATGAACATGACCAAGCTCCCAATTCTTGAGCGGATAGGAAACATTCCGCAGTTTCCTATAGGCGTTGATGCCGTTGTAGCTGAGGTAGGAACTACCAATAGGCTAGGCTTTCAACTTTTGATGTACCAGACTTATGTATACTTATGAATTATAATAATGGCAAAGAATATGTAAATTTATTCAGAAACCCTTTTGAGGTGTAATGACTTATAATTGTGGAATAAAATGACTTGTGTTATTTTTGGATATTCATCTCTGAGACTATAACTTATGGTGTGTGTGTATATTGTGGGGTCACAGTACGCACTATTTAGCTGATTATTAAGATTAAGTATTATTAAGGGAAATGGAACTCGTGACAACCCGGATCCCTGACCTTGGATTTTGGGGTGTTACAGAAATGGTATCAGAGTTAAGCGTTATAAACCTCAGAGGTGATGCGATGTTAAGATAAGAAGTTCACTAAGATAATAAGAACTCTTGCCAAGTTCATAGTCAGACTACCTAACATAGTACTGACAATTAAAACGCTTATGGTAACCCTTATAAATATCGTGATAGAAGCGTAGTTCGTTATCGTATATGGTAGTGGGACTCCGAACCCTGAAGTTCAAGAGGAATAATATGATGATGTTTTACTACATATTCAGGATCAGATTGTGGATCCAATGGAGCACCCTAATGAGGGACCAAATGATGTTCATATTAAGGATGTAGCGGTTGAGGATGTTATCCCAGAAGGGATTGTTGCTGAAGAGGATTCTGTGGAGGATCCTGACAAGAACGAAGAAAGGACCGATGAGGAATGGATGACCTTGGTCAAGACGACTACCAGAGGTAGGATTGGCCGATAACTACCGTAGGTTCATTCAAGTTTGTAAAGATAGTAGCCCCTTTAACGCGGCTTACTCGTAAGACTGAGAAGTTCGAATGGACAGAGAAATGCGAGAACAGCTTTTAAGAACTGAAGCAAAGGTTGGTGACGGCCCCTATGTTGGCGTTGTCGGATGGAAAAGGAGATTTTGTGATTTATAGTGACGCTTCGCATAGGGAATTAGGGTGCTTCTTATACAGCACAACAAGGTAATCGCGTACGCGTCAAGATAATTAGGGGAATATAAAATTCGATATCCCCACCCATGAGCTTGGGCTCGTGGCAATAGTTTTGCCCTAAGATTGGAGGCACTACTTGTATGGAGAGAAGTGCGAGATTTACACAAGCCATAAGTGCTCTAGTGCATTTTCACGCAGAAAGAGCTCAACATGCGCCAGAGGTGGTTAGAGCTAATCAAGGATTACGATTATGAGATTCTTTATCATCCAAGAAAAGCCAATATGGTGGCTGACTCCCTTAGTAGAAAGGCGAGACTCAAGATGATAATGTCTTCGGAAAAATTGATAAGAGATTTTGAGAAAATGGAAATAGAAGTGAAGGTAACCAGAGCCGGTACCAAAAGCTGTTTGAGATTGCAATATAGCCCGAATTATTGGAAAAGATCATATTGTGCCAAGAAAAAGTGATGAATGAAGGCAGAGAGCCAACAAATAGAGAAGAGATTAATACCGAGAAAGATGATAAGGGAATAATGAGGTATTCCTACAGAATTTGGGTTTCAAATGTTCAAGAGCTTAAAGATGAGATCTTAGATGAAAGCCATAGTTTGAGGAATAAGATTTAGAGCAAACCCTGAACGTGATAGTCAGGGAGGTCGCCATCAAGATAGAAGGAACCCATAACATAATGAAGTGGAAAATAAGGATTTAAAACATGTAGGATGACCCCGATTATGGTGAGGAGGAGGGATCGTTCAGACTAAGGAAACAGAAGTCGAGTAATTAAAGAAGACCCGAGACGGTACTCCTATACGACAATTCATGGACCTTTCTAAACAGAATTTACACGATTATCCCTAACCACCACCCTGAGGAAACAATATGGTGGGAAATTCTTTTAGGACCTTTAAGTCACTAAGCTCTCAGAGTTCCAAGGAACAAGCTGACCCAGTCGAGGCAGGAGCCTGGCTAAAGGAAATATAGGAATCATTTGAGATTCTAAATGATTGACGAATCACAAAAGACTGTTTCTGTCACCTACCCTCCTAAGAGAGAGGCCACCCGCTGGTGAAAGGCCAAGAAAGACACGGGGCCAGAGGTTATAATAAACCTATTAAAGTTTAGTCAATTGTTTTTGGGAAAGTACTTCCCAAGGTTATAGAGATAGTGTAAAAGCTTTAGAACCAGAATAAAGGTGGACGAGTATGATGAATTATGAATCTAAGTTGTAAAAGTTGGCAAGATTCGTCCTGAGGACACGAATCCCAGAATGACGTGATGTTTGAAGTCAATGATTAGTGGGTTCATGAAATGATTGTAATAGAAAGGAAAATAAGAAGAAACTGAAGTGGAAAGGAATATAAAGGCAATAGAGTTTGAGGAATGATAAGGGAGTTGGGTATAAGGAAACCCTAAAGACTCGTAGTAATAGAAATAGAAAATTTTGTGATCATCAGGATGAGGGTGATTCACCATGAGTTAAAGTCAAGGTTTGAAGGCGTAAACGATACCTATAATTAATCCCCTTTAAGTTGAGAGTATTCGATAAATTAATAAGGAAACACGGATGGATTAAAGAGACATGAAAGCAAGAAATTAGGAAATTGGATGAAGGAAGTGACCTTCAAGAATGTGAAGTGTATGTAAGACCTGTGACTTGATACCTAGAAAGGGAGATGCCAGGTATAAAAGATATCCCAACATAGAGGTGGCTATTGAGATAATTAATATAGGTAAATGAGTAATTATAACTAAAAAGTTCATGTTGAACACGACCAATATCTTCTAGAACATCCCTGCTATCATTACCAAATCATGCAAGAAAAGCAGATAACCATTGTTATCTTTTGAAGGCCATTTGGATTGACCTCAGTTTGGAAAAGGATGTTACCATGACACTAAGTATAGACTATCGAGGTGGGAATAATTGAATGAGATACCCTTGTCAGGGATAGATGAATTGATTTATCAATGGAAAAGTAGAAGTACCTTTTAAAGGTGGAAATAAGGATAAAACCATGATAACTTGAGATGAACCCTAGGGGAATGTATAAGGGTTGGCATTTCACCTTTAATAGGGATAATATGAGTTTTGACAGTACAAATTGGAAGGACTAAGGTAACAACAACCTTTAAAGATCATTGGAGAATTTTTTCAGAAGTATATAGAAAATGGTTCTAGTAATAGTAAATGGTATTTTGATATGCCCTGTATCTAGGAAATACAGGAGGAACGATTCAAGGATAACCTTAGAGGTTTTACAAGGAGAAAGGTAATAGTCAAAGTTCTGAAGAATAGAAATTTTGATAAAGGATATATGACATAATTATAATAATTCCAGGAAGGCACATGTTGAACCATAAGAAAGTATAGATTGACCCAATGAAGGTCGAGATTGGTGAAAACAAGAAGAATCCAAGATAAGAGACGTCCTAAGTATAATCGAGAGTCAGTCGTGACAATGTTAACCTCTAAAGACCGAGGCAATAACTTATGGAAAAATGGTGATACTTTTTCTCACCAAAGCTTAAGGAAGAGCATTTTCACACAAGTAGTGATTGGAAATGAGGTAGAAAATTTAGTTGGAGATCATTCAAAAGACATTGATTATGAGGAACTATTACTATCAGGAAAGGCCAATGAGGTGGTCGACACTCTAAGTGTAAGAGAGCAATTATAGGCGCTCGTGCCAGAGGATTACAGTGATGATGGTTAAAGCTGTGAAGGTTGTATTATGGTGTGGAAGATTGACATTCCTTCTGATGATTGTGCGATACTCAACGGTAATAGTAGCTTGGTAAAGATTTAATTCATGTAATCGCCGTGAGAGGGCTATCTATCTTAGAAGGTCCTATCTTGAGATAAGCCATGACCATGTTACAAAAGGACTAAATAAACCTTTGAACTTCATGCCTCCCAATAAAAAAATATGGTTAATAATGGTATTAACCTGCTATTGTTGCTTTTATTAAAACTCTTCTGCAATTTTATCTGCTTCATGTCATATGTACGTCAAGTTCGGGTGTGTTCTTCATGTATCATGAATGGTGATTATGTTACCTCCTTAGAGGAATTCGATATGGTAGGTATGGACTCTGTATGGTTAGATATTAAGATTTCATGGAAAACGAATGACTACAGTAGGTCAGCGGTGGACCACAGTAATGCAACAATGATTCTGCGAGGAATTAGGCGATTACAACCGTGAGAGTTGTATTGGAATGGATGTTGAGATTGAGTACCACTAATCGGGCCGTGGTGATGTATAAGTTATTATTGATAGACCAACTAAGCCGAACATTTACCTATGATATATTTATTCCTTCTTATCGATGAAGAGTAGTATTACTATACGAAGAAGGTTGTGGTATAGCAATGGATTCTAGTAATGATGATGTCTAGAATGAAATCCCAGATTCGATTTTCGAAGTCGAGGGAGTTTCAAAGGTGATTATTTATAAGCTCGTGCAAGAGCATGGGTCCATGGAATGATGGACGAAATAGTAAATATTCAGGCATGTGAATTGCGATGTTATAATACTTGATGTTGATACATATATATATATATATTTTGTTCTCCTATGATAAACCTCTATAGTTCAGAGGTAGATTCCAAGCCAGATATTTTATGGAAGTATTTTTTTATATATACAATTCTCTTCAATTCATTCTTTTCTCTCCTTTTCATTTCGTGTAAGCTGAGAAGAACAAACCTTCCAGAAGGGGAGGTATTGCCGAATGACTATCTATATGTGTGATAGAAGCCCAGTAGGATATCACATTTGTTTAAATTGCTTGTCAAGTACTAAAGGCTGGCCACCTTCTGTACTAACTATGTAATATAACAAGTGTTCATGATCATAGTGATCTCTCAATAAATTCCTTTACTTCTATATGATTGATCAAACTTTGGAAAATAGAAGCAGTTGAAAAAGGAGTAGTAAAAGTATGGTGGTATTCGGAATAAAACGCATTCGTGATACTAAGGTTGACGTATTTATTAGAAGGTTATACAACGCTAACGAGCAAAAGTGTAACCAGTATAATATTAGGTACGGAAGATAGTAACGATTACGAACTAGAAAAGAGTGGGTATTGAGAAGCAAAAGCTATAACGCTAGAAGCTGTGATGAAAGTCTGTGCAATAGACTTGAAAGAATTTGGAATGATCACTTAACATGGATTGGATTTTCTTACGATAATGGATCATATGCCAGTATCGGGATGTCACCTTATGAGATCCTTGAGGGAACACAATGTCGATTTCCCTTATGTTAGGATGAAGTTGCAGAGCGCAAGATGCTCGGACCCGCAGTGGTCCAAAGGACCAAGGATATAATAGATCTAATCAGAGGACGGTTGGTAGTAGCCCAAGATGGACATAAGAAGTAAGTTGATTTGATAACGAAAGGACAAAGAGTATGAAGTAGGGAACCTATTATTGTTAAAGGTATTCCCTTGGAGAGGATTGATGAGGTTCGGAAAGGAAGGAAAGCTAAGTCCACGAATTGTTGGACCCTTGGCTATATTAAGATGTATTGGGAAGCTATCAAATGAACTGGCCCTACCCCGGAACCTGCAGCAAGTCCATAACATGTTCCACGTATAAATGTTAAGGAAGCGTAATCCGGATGCCAGACAAATAGGGGCATATGAGCGCATAGACATGCAACCAGACGTAACCTATATGGAGCAACCGGGAAGGGTTATAGATCGAAAAGGAACAAGTGCTTAGGAGAAGGGTTGTCAAACTAGGCAGAGTTTGGTGGTAGAACCACAATGTGGGAAAATTTACTTGAGAGTTAGAAAGTGCAATGCTAAGAGAGCATCCCTATTCATTTTCTTTCTGATTCCGGGATGGAATCCTTTTAAGGAGGGGAGACTATAATAACCCCAATTTTTGGAAATTTTTGAAACCCTGATGAATAGTAACTTATGCTGACAATGCTGGTTAAGAAAAATTATCAGACCACTATATATAGGAGTACTGTTATGGAAATTCTAAGATCATATTAGTACTCCATAACGTAAATAATTGTATGTAAAGATCGTCAAAATCCAAATTTGAATACTTTGATTTTTTCCCGAAAATCCACCAGATACTGAAAGAATTGATTATAAGGTAACATGATTAAAAGGATTTAAATTTAAGGATTATAAGAGAGGATCATTAAAGGATTATAAAATATTAGGAAAGATTTAGGGAAGCTCAAATAATGAGATCCCGGATATGATCCCTCAAACGGATAACAAGAACGAGAGTTAAGCGAACCGTAAAACAAATAAACGACCAAGGGACAAGCACATACAAGTAGAATAGGAAGGAAGCTTCCAAGAGAAGATAAAACATGTGGTTAAAAGAGTAGGTGACATCATCAAACCATAAGGGAAAGACATGTGGCTTGGAGGTGAGGTCATCCAAGTGATGTCTTCACTTTATTAAAGCAATCTCCACCAAGTATTCATTTCACAAACACCAAAATCAAATGCAACCAAAAAAACACATTTGTCTTCTTTCCCTCATCTCTTGCTCTTGGCCTTTCTTCTTAAAACAAGGAGAAAATTTTCAAAACCCAAGCTCCACTCAATCATAATTCAAGAGGTTTGTTTCCTTGGATTCTATATTTCATAACTAAGAAGAGGAAGTAGTTTGAGTGCTTGAATCCAAGGTTTGCTAGCTTAATTAAATCATTTTAGTTTAGGGTGAATATTAACTTTCAAGAACAAACTTTTGATTCTTGATTTTATTTGTAAGGTCAAGGTAGCTTAAGCATAGATCAAGGCTTCCATGGGCATTCCAAGGATCTTTCATTGATTAAAAGCTTTAAGAAGGTATAAAAACTTCAAACCCTAAGCTTTACTTTGAATTTTTAGGAGTGGTTGTGATTAATATAGTTCATGAGAAGCATGATGCTTGTGTGTTTAAAGTTTGGATATGAATTGTAGTGATTTGGATGATGGAATCTTGTTTATAGTTAATGAAACTTAAGTATAGTTAGTAGTTCATGTTTGTGGTTGAATGAATTGGAAAATCTTGAGGTTTAGGACTGATGTAGTAAGGTTTGTGTGAAATTTTGTTGTATTGGTGGTTGTGAGTTAAATTGAGGTTGTTTGGAGTGGTTTAAAACTTGGTATTCGCGTAAACATAGCCGTCGTAATGCCTATTTTATTTAACTGCTAGCTCTTAGTGTTCAGAACAGGAAACTCAACAACCAATCTGTAACATTGCCATGATTAGCTAGAACGTGTCGTAAGCTTCATTTTGATATGTTGTTCGCTTGGTTCCGATGTACGGTTTAGGAGAAACGACCATTTTAAGTAACGGCGTTTCGCGAATGAACCTTTACCCCTCGCTTTACTTTGAGACCTTGTTTAAGGTCCTTAAAAGACTAATTAGATTACGAAACAATTATGTAAGGTGGGTTAGACAGTTGGTAAAGTACTCGCGAAAGAGTCTCCTTAAAATTCATAACGGTTAATTTATTAAAATTGGTGGAGCCGAGGGTACGCAAGCGATTAACGCAAATCGTTAAGCGTATAAGCGAACGTTAGGGTCTAAGTGGATAAAGTCTAGTTTCTTAAGTGTTGTGTATATGTTGTGTACTTGATGATTTCATGAACAAAACACCTTGGTAGATTTTACTTAGTGAAAATATGTAGCACTCGACGGATAAGGTTTATAGTCCCGACGGATGACTCAATATAGTCCCGACAGATGATGACTTATTATCCATCGAGTGAGTAGCTTATGTAACAATAAGTCTGTAGCACATTTTTGTATACACATTGTTTAGAATCTGTAATAGTGCTTAAGTCATGTTGACTTTAGTTAAATATTCATAATAGGTTGATTAATTATACATAGATGATGTCTTGTAATTCTGCATAAGTGAAATGAAGTCAAGTGCCTGATTGCTACCCAACGGATAAACAATAATGAATTCGACGGATGATCAACAACCCGACGGATGATCAATAACTCGACGGATGATCATGAACCCGATGGATAAAGTATTCAAATATCTGTTGACAGTGACAACACAGTCACATGCGTCGAGTGGATGCAAATGAGATGTGGTGGCCTATTCAACTGGGTTTTCGAGAACAAAGAAGCATTCTTATTTCCATGCTATTATGAAGATATTCAAAGATGCTGGAATAGAGTAATGAAGTAGCATTGTAATAGACTAGATAGTTTTTGTTTTATTATCCTGTCTCATTAATTTGTAATCTTGGTGATATATAAACCAAGAAGTAGCAACTAAGGAATTATCTGAGAAACAAGCAGAGAAACATTTGTAAGCAGAATTCTTAGCATTTCTCTGCATTCTTAATTGTTCAATATTTGTAAGCAGCTGTGAGCTTTTTGCACACAGTGTTCTCTCAATATATATTATATATCTCTAGTGGAATCATTCAAATCCACCAGAAAGTTTTTAAAGAATCTTGTGTTTTGATTCATTTAAGTAACTATTCCGCATTGTACTAATCAATTCACACTTATATATATATTTGAGTTAGAACATTTTTATTTCAAGAAAAGGTTTCAAGAATTCCATTCAACACCCCTTCTATAATTCTTGTCATATTGTTAAGGGACTAACAATTGGTATCAGAGCAAGCTCTTAACTTACAAAGAGTTTAAAGATCAAAACAACACAGCAAGATGAACAAGAAGGATGTTGGAGTCAAGATTCCTTTTCTGGATAAAGATAATTACCATCATTGGAAGGTAAAGATGCATCTTCATTTGCTTTCTCAAGATGAGGCCTATGTTGACTGCATAGAAAGAGGCCCTCACGTTCCAATGAGAGCTGCAACTGGAAATGAGCCATCTGTCTCCAAGCCAAGGCATGAATGGTCTGATCCTGACATTAAACAAGTCAGGAAGGATAAAAAGGCCATGAATATCCTGTTTAATGGAGTTCATGGTGATATGTTTGACAACATTATCAACTGCAAAATTGCCAAGGATGTTTGGGATACAATATAGATCATCTATGATGGCACTGAGCAAGTTAGAGAAAACAAGATGCAGCTACTGATTTAGCAATATGAGAATTTTCATAGTGAAGAAAGTGAGACTCTCACTGACATTTTTAGTAGGTTTCAAAAACTACTAAATGCTCTAAAGTTGCATGGAAGGGTCTATCAGACGAAAGACTCCAATATAAAATTCCTTAGATCTCTTCCAAAGGAATGGAAACCAATGACAGTCTTATTGAGAAACTCACAAGATTATAAGGAGTTTTCTTTGGAGAGACTATATGACATCCTGAAAACATATGAGCTTTAAATAGAGCAAGATGAGAGGATGGAGAGAGGAAAGAAGAAAGGAGGATCTATTGCACTAGTTACTGAATTGGAAAAAGAGAAAGAAGTGAAGATGGAAGCTGTTGAATCAACTTCAAGGGTCTGTGAGAACAAGGGCAAAGGGCTTGCAGCTGAAAATGAAGATTCTTTGATCCAAGATGACATGGAGGACATTGAAGAACACCTAGCATTTTTTTCCAGGAGATTTTCCAAGCTCAAGTTCAAGAAGAACTTTGGAGTAGCCAAGCCAAATAGAAACATGGTAGATAATTCAAAATTCAAATATTTCAAATGTGGCTTGGCAGGGCATTTTGCCAGTGAGTATAGAAAGTCAGATTCCAGCAAGAAAAAGTTTGAGCCTGTGGATTATAAGCAAAAATACTTTGAACTGCTTAAACAAAAGAAAAGGGCTTTCATAACACAAGAAAATGACTGGGCAACAGATGGTCTGGATGAAGATGAAGATGTCAGCTATGTTAATCTAGCCCTAATGGCCAAGTCTGATGAGACAGAAACAAGTTCTTCAAGTAATCAGGTAATTACTACAAACCTTACACATTTATCTAAAGCTGAGGGTAATGATGCCATAAATGACATGTCTACAGAGTTATATCATTTTTGTGTTACACTTAAGTCTCTTACTAAAGAAAATGCTAAAATCAAAGAAAACAATTTGTTTTTGAGTGAGAGAAATAATGTGCTAGAGTCTCAGTTCATTGATTTTGAAAAATTAAGAATTGAGTGTAAGATTGCCAAGGAGGAATTAACTGAGTCCTCGAAGAAAGAAGAAATTTTGAAGAAGCAGCTCGAGCGTGAACATGAGGTGATTAAGGCATGGAAAACATCTAGAGATGTCCATGCTCAAATCACTAGAGTTCAAGGAATCGAGTCCTTCTGTGATGAAGCCTGGAAAAAGAACAAAGAGAAACTAGAACCATTTGGTGGATGAACTGCTAACAGATGTAGACTCGACGGATGATGAGGGTCATCCATCGGATAACAAAAAGGGTTATCCGTCGACTGATGCAAATCCTCATCCGTCGACTGTAAGCAAGACTATCAGTAAAGCCAAACTTGTTAAGCTGAATGAAAAGTATGGATCTGTTTTCAAGAACTTTGTTTCAGGAGAATCGAGTCAAGTTAAGAAAGGGAAAAATGCTAATGTTGGTCACATGACTGTCAAACAGTTAAGGGAAAGACTTGAAAAGGTTGAGGTAAAAATAGAGGCTAAAAAGAAAAATAATAGAAATGGTAAAGTAGGGATTAACAAACACAATAACTACACACCTGATAAATTTGCTCCTAGAAAAATCGGTGTCAAGTGTGGTAGTGTAAATCATTTTTCTGTTAATTGCAAATCTGCCATGCCTACTTCCATATCTGTGCCACCTCACTTTCCCAACTTGAATGCCATGCCTCCCATGCCTATGAATGCTATGTCAACACAGAATATGAATGCACAGTTTGCTAATATGCCATTTGCACCTAATCCTTATTATGCTGTATTTAGTATGCCATAAATGCCATTTAGCATGCCTTATTGGAATAACATGTTCACTAATAACATGCCATTCCCTGCTGATTATAATATGCATAATAATTATGTTGTAATGAATGGTTTCAAAGGACCAACTCAAATGACTAAGGATGATTCTGATATCCCCAAGTCAAATGAGATAAAGCCTAAGAAAGAGAAAAAGAAAGCTAACAAGGCAGGACCCAAGGAAACTTAGGTACCAAAATCAACTTGATTTGATTTTGATATGTGCAGGGAAACAGAAAGAATCTTTGGTACTTGTATAGTGGTTGTTCAAGACACATGACTGGTGATTCTACCCTGCTCACAGAGTTTAAGGAGAGAGCTGTCCCAAGTATTACTTTTGGAGATGACAACAAAGGTTATACTGTGGGATATGGCTTGATTTCAAAGGACAATGTCATCATTGAGGAGGTTGCCTTAGTGGATGGTCTCAAACACTACTTGTTGAGTATCATCCAGCTCTGTGATAAAGGCAACTCAGTAACTTTTAACTCAGAAGCCTGTGTTGTAACTAACAAAAGAAGCAACAAAGTGGTTCTCACTGGTGTGAGAAAGGGATATGTGTACCTAGTTGATTTCAACTCATCTAATACAGAATCTGTTACTTGTCTTCTCAGTAAAGCAAGTCAGGATGAAAGTTGGCTATGACACAAGAAACTATCCCATCTAAACTTCAAGACCATGAATGAGCTAGTAAAGAAAGAACTGGTTAGAGGCATTCCTCTAGTGGAGTTTTCTAAGGATGGACTGTGTGATGCTTGTCAAAAAGGGAAGTAGATTAAAGTATCATTCAGGAAAAAACTTGATTCAAAAATTGAAGAACCTTTGCAATTACTACACATGGATTTGTTTGGACTAGTCAATGTGTTGTCCATATCAAGGAAAAGATTTTTCCTAGTAATTGTAGATGATTTCTCAAAGTTCTCTTGGACATATTTCCTAAAGTCTAAAGATGAGGCTAGTGAAATCATCATCAATCACATAAGGCAAGTCAATAATCATCCTGATTTCAAAGTTAGAAGAATCAGGAGTGACAATGGAACTGAGTTCAAGAACTCTGTCATGAGAGCATTTTGTGAGGAAAATGGGATTCTGCATGAGTTTTCAGTAGCAAGAACTCCACAACAGAATGGAGTAGTGGAAAGGAAGAACAGATCACTTATTGAAGCTGCAAGGACAATGCTTGAAGAATCTAAACTGCCAACATAATTCTGGGCGGAAGCTGTAAATACTGCATGCTACACTCAAAATATTTCCCTGGTTAATCAAGCAAGATGCATGAATCCCTATCAATTGTTCAAGAATAGGAAACCAACTCTAAATTTTCTTCATGTCTTTGGCTGTAAATGTTATATTCTGAGAAATCAAACTGATCAAAATGGAAAGTTTGAGGCTAAAGCAGATGAAGGAATTTTTGTTGGATATGTTGTGGGTAAAGCATATAGAGTCTAGAATCTAAGAACCAACATTGTCGTGGAATCAATACATGTTGTGTTTGATGATAAAAAGATTGAAGGACTGAAGGATGGAGATTACCATGAGAGCCTCAAATTTGACAATGTGGAGATGGTTAGTGATGATAGTGATGATGAAAGTGATCGAGAAACAATATCAAAGGATAATGCAGAAAATCTACTACCAATGAAGCACAAAATTCAACATTTGTCGAATTCCAAAATGCTTCATCCGTCGGGAGGCAATCTGCGTTATCCGTCGGGAGACAACCAGCGTCATCCATCGGTACTCAAAATTCACCATCCGTTGGGTATCAAGAGAAGCTGGAAATCAAGATAGATCACCTATAGAAAGTTCCCCTTTCTCAAATTAAAGATCCACAAACTCAGGGGGAGTTTCTAACAATCAAAACCCAATCACACATCAAGACAACAATGAGGCCTCTTCATCTAGAGCTAATCTATCTCAACAAAGAAAATGGACAAAAGGTCACCCCTTTGAGCTCATAATTGGTGATGTATCTTCTAGAGTTCAAACAAGGAGAGAAACTCAAGAAGAATGTCTATACAAAAGCTTTCTTTTCAAGGAAGAACCAAAGAAGGTAGAAGAAGCTTTGTTGGATCCTGATTGGATTTTAGCTATGCAGGAGGATCTTTGTTGGATCCTGATTGAATAATGTATGGAAGCTGGTGCCCAAGCCTAAATGAAAGAATCCAATAGACACCAAGTGGGTATTCAGAAACATGATGGATGAAAATGGCATAGTAGTCAGGAACAAAGCTAGATTTGTTGCTAAGGGCTATTGTCAACAAGAAGGAATAGATTTTGATGAAACATTTGCTCCTGTTGCAAGACTTGAAGCCATCAGAATTTTCTTAGCCTATGCAGCCCATGCCGATTTCAAGGTCTATCAAATGGATGTCAAAAGTGCATTTCTGAATGGAGATTTGGAGGAGGAAGTCTATGTCAGTCAACCTCCTGGTTTTGAAGATCCAAATTTTCCAGAACATGTCTATTATCTTTTGAAAGCACTTTATGGACTAAAGCAAGCACCTATAGCCTGGTATGACACTTTATCAAAGTTCCTTTTGGAAAATCATTTCACAAGAGGTACTGTAGATAAAAATTTATTCTTTAGAAATGTTAATGGCTCTAGTATACTTGTTCAAATTTATGTAGATGACATTATTTTTGGCTCTACAGATGAGAAACTTTGTAAAAAGTTTGCCAAATTGATGCAAAGTAAGTATGAAATGAGTATGATGGGAGAACTAACTTACTTTCTTGGCTTACAAGTTAAGCAAGTTAGTGATGGATTATTCATTAGTCAAACTAAATATATTTTTGATCTTTTAAAGAAGTTTGATCTAATGGATTGCACATCTGCAAAAACTCCCATGACCACTGCAACTAAGCTTGAATTAAATACTACTGAAAAGTCTGTGGATATTTTAAGCTATAGGGGCATGGTTGGCTCACTTCTGTACTTAACAGCTAGTAGGCCAGATATAATGTTTGCTACATGTTTATGTGCTAGATTTCAGGCTGATCCTAGAGAATCTCACTTAGTAGCTATTAAGAGAATTTTCAGATATCTCAAGGGAACACCAAAACTTGGCATTTGGTACCTAAGAGATTCTGGTTTTGATCTAACTGGTTATTCAGATGCAGATTATGCAGGTTGTAGAATTGATAGAAAAATACAACAGGAACTTGTCAATTTCTAAGAAACAAGCTTGTGTCCTAGTTCAGTAAAAAGCAAAATTCAGTTTCTGCTTCTACAGCTGAAGCTGAATATATTGCTGCTGGCAGTTGCTATGCACAGATTTTATGGATGAAAAATCAACTGCTAGACTATGGTTTGCAAGTTGAGAGGATTCCTATTTTCTGTGATAACACAAGTGCAATTTCCATCACTGAAAATCCAGTACAACTTTCAAGGACAAAGCACATAGATGTCAAGTACCACTTCATAAGGGAACATGTAATGAATGGTACTGTGGAACTTCATTTTGTTCCAAGTGAGAAACAGCTTGCAGATATCTTTACCAAGCCACTGGATGAATCCACCTTTACAAGGTTGGTAAGTGAGTTAGGTATGCTTAATTATTCTTAAATTCTTATGAGATTATTTGCAAGTTGGAATGCAGCCAGAAATTTAATTGATTTTTCAGTCTTGGATGAAATTTTGGCTAAGTCAAAATTTACATCTCGACGGATGATCTTTATCCATCGAGTTTGATCATCCGTCGGAATACTACTTGCTAATAAAAATCAGTTATTTTTCTGGAATACTTTATGACACGACGGATAACAGTTTATCCTCATCCGTTGAATTGTCTTAATCTTAGCCATTAATTTCCTGAACATTATCCATCAAGTATACTTACAGTTTGTAAGCATAACACGACGGATAATGGGTGAAATTTTTACAGTTTATTTTTACACGAATATTTTAGGCAATTTTTATTGGTTACTTTATTTTACTTTATTATTTTTAACAGTTAATTTTGAAATAATATAAAAGCTCATTTCATTTCAATTGCTTTTCTTTTATCGTTCTCAAATCAACTGCTCATATTTCATTCTCTCTCAAAGCACTTACTCTCTTTCTCTTCAAGCTCTTATTCTCTAACAATGGCACCTATTGTAAAGATTATATCTCAAACTGGGTTCATTTATGAGAAGAACAATTTCACTACACTGGTGAACAAGGGTATTCAGCAATCTGGTGACTATCACAAGATGATGGACTTTGTGAAGAATTGCAAGCTCAGCTATGCCATGCTGGAATCACCCACAGTCTTCTGTGAAGTTGTTGAAGAGATGTGGACCACTGCTACCTACAACTCAACAGATAAGACAATCACACTTACCATTAAAGGTAAAGAGTTCTGTATCAATAGTGATGTTATAAAAGCATATTTCAAGATTCCTGATAACACTGTGACCTCACCACACACTGACACTGATATAATCAATATGCTTAATTCCATGAACTATGCTCTTTCTACTTCTAAATTAAGTGACATTAGGAGAATGGGTCTTAGGAAGGAATGGAGTTTTATGTGTGATGTAGTGACAAAGGTCTTTTCAGGAAAAATCAGTAATTTTGATTCAGTAAATATATCCATGCTTAACATGCTCTACATGCTAGTTACAGATAAATTCTATAATTTCAGTGACCTTGTCTTATTTGAGTTAGGCTTTAAAGTAGGAGAGTTAAATAAAAGAGGTAAGAATGTGTATTATGCTAGATTCTTTATGATGTTAGCTAACCACCTCTGTGAAGAGATTGTGCTTGAGAACCCTAACAACAAATTAGATTGTTGGGTTCAAGAGAGAAGGCTCATTGCAGATTTGAACAGGGCCAATCATCGCAAGGAGGTGCCACTGTTCTATTTCCCTGTAATGGCAGCACCTCAGGTAAGTGAGGTAAGTTCATCTATCCCTACCACTATTCCAACCTCACAAATTTCTTTGAGTTCTAGTGTGGCTATGGCAACTGTGTCAATGACCCAACAGTTGCCTACCCAAGCTACCAAACCTGCAAATATTTTAAAATCCAAATCAAAGAAAGCCCCCTCTGGAATCTCTCAAAAGATGCAAGTTGCAAAATCCACCAAAACCAAATAGGGGAGTGTGCAGGTGGTTAAGACAGGTGAGGGAAGGGGTGAACATAAAAGAAACCCTAAGGATAAGGATGGAAAGGGGAGTGGTGCCCAGCCTAGCTACACTGCAGTTTCCCAACAAACTGCAGTGCTTAAAAAGGATAATAGCTCATTTCTAGCTGCATCCTCCCAAAAGGATGTAGTTATTGAACAAAGCTCTCAACCAAGAGCACAGGCCAAGAGGGTTAGGGACACAAGCTCACCCCAAACTTATTCCAGAAAGAAGAAATCTAAAACTCTTGGGGATGCACAGGGTACAACACTGTGCAAACTGGTGCTAAAGACACAGTCACCGCACCTTCACAAATTCAGCTTGATGTGACTCCAATAAATGTGGAGTCACAGCCAAAATCTCTAGTAATAGAAGCACCTCAAACACCAAACTCACTGGATGTGGATATGATAAACACATCAATTCCTGATTCCCCTTCTTTAACTTTGTTGGGGAAGCCAAAATCTAGTGCAAGTGAGCATCATCTTTTAGATGATTTGTTGGCTCACTTGCCAATTCTTTCGGGAACTGTTGAATCATCTGTGCCCAAAATATCATCAATCAGCACAGAGCCCATAATAGTTTCTTTTCCAAGTTCATTCATTTCTACTCTCTCGATGGATATTGCTCATCCGTCGAGTAGTGATTGTATCCCGACGGATAAGCTTAACAGCAGTCATCCGTCGGATAGCAAAACCACTCACTCGATGGATATCACTCATTCATCGAGTATCTCTGCACAGCTTCAAACTTCATTTATTTCAAGTGCAGAAGATTTAGTGGTTGTACAGTCACTATTAGGATTGAGAGAGAAGAGTGTTTGAGTGAGAGACTGGGTTGCTCCCAGGAAAAAGGAGAGGAAATGAGTAAAACTATGCAATCCATTTCTTCAGGATTGGCAAAAGAAAGTGAGAGGAGTCCCACCTTAGTAGGTGAAGGTGAGGGTGTGAGGGTGGGGAGCCAGGTGAGACCCTGATGCAATAAAAGAGAGAAAATGAGAGAAATATAGGTTTCAGAGCTATAAGGATGAATGTCATGGTTAGTGAGTCAATAAATGTCCAGGATGCAGACAGGGAGGGACTATCTCAGCAACCTAAAGTTGTTATAGATTCCATCTCCCTTGATGCTGAGGCATTTACTCACCCTGTTCCTGCTTCTCAACTTCTAGCTGAACAGGGCAATGACAATACAGAAAGGATGCTCAATCTGGTGCATACCACCCAGTCAATGCTAAGAGCTAAGGATACCATCACAGCTTTGCCCTCTACAGCTGGTGATGTGGATTATGAGACTGGTGGTTCAGCTGATTTCTTTGGTAATGGAAGTGGAGATAGTGAAGATGAAGCAATGGACATAGGGGGAGAAGTGGGTTCTAGTTCAAGATCAGGTATGCCATCATGGGCATTCTCAAAGCATTGTGATGAGCACTAATTCAAGACAACCCTGATCCAGCTAATCAATCAGACAAATACTGCTCTTCAAACCACTACAAATGCCAGCACCAAGAAGCTCCTTCAGGCACATCTAGCCTCACTATAACTTCAACAAATTCAAGACTTCCACCATGCTAGGGATGTAAACACCATCAAGAGTGATATTGATGAGATGAAGAAGACCATTTCAGACAAGATAGATTCTAAGCTTTCAGAAGCCACAATGCTTGACATCAAAAGGCAATTAAGGAAAAATTCTGATCTTGCAACCAGGATAGATGCCTTGGATACAAGAATGTCAGCCATGGAAGCATCTTTAACAGCCATCCATCTTCATCAAGCCCAACAGACAGATTTACTTCAAAAATTGGTGGCTGCTCAAACCCCCTCCTCTAATCAACTTGATGATAATAAAAAGGGGGAGAAAGGATCAAGTGAGGGGGAGAAGCTTCAAATTCATATCAGTTAAGTAATTGTTCCTTTAATTACTATCTCAAAGCCACCAGTTACAAACAATATAGATCTGATAAATGCAGCAGCAACCAACTTTAGAGCAGCTGAAAAGAAGAAGTTGAGTCCACTCAACTGGGAGAAGATTGATGAGGATATACAAAAGAAGTTTGAACTAGTCAAGGAGCCAGTAAAGTCAGCCATCCATCATTCTCAAGTTAAGCAAATTTCTGTGAATGAGATGAGCATGAACTATCTGGAAAGAGGACAGTCATCCTGCATCAAATCTCCAAAGGCTGAATTAGTTCTGAAACTAAAGGTGAATTATCCAAAATCATCATTGAAGAACCCTTTGGATACTGTGTATGAGACACCTAAGCCTGATGAAAAGAAGCTTCTGTCAAGGTCAATTGCTTTCTACAAAGATCCAGCTGATTCAGCTTTGAAAAAGAGAATTGTTAAAGTTTTCAGGAATGGGAAAGAAATTTGTGTGGTGGCTGGACATACTCAATTTGCTCAAGCAAAGAGAGAAGAAAAGGTTAGATTAAAACAGGAAAAGAAGCAAGCTGTTCTAGATGCTAAAAAGGCTAAACAAAAGAAAGAGCAGATTGCTATCTTGGCCAAGTTACATGCTGTAAATTCATCACAACAAACTTCTGCTCAGCCATCTAAAATCATTGAATCTCAAGATCCAAAGAAGCAAGTTGATCAACAGAAGAAAGCTCCAAGAATCAAGGAATTGGCTAAAAGAACCAAAAGGAAACTGGACATTGTTGATAAGGAATTGGAGAATCAGTTTCCCAAGGAATCCACTCCAACTACATCTCAAGCATCAAAGCCCTTTGTGGTATTTGAAGATATAAAGGTGGTGGATCCCTACAGGAACATTCATGGTGAACCTATTGTGCCTAAGGATGAGCCAATAGAATGGTAGAATTTACCAATTCCTGACTTCAATTTGCCAATCCTTAGCAAGCCAAAAAGGACAAAGTCAAGATCAGTCAAGAAAGTGAAGCTGTCACCTCTCAAATCCAAATCTCTAGTTAAAGCTCAATCTAAAGCCAATAAGGGAGATTACCTGTACTTATGTGACATCAAGGAGTTTACTGATTTAAACCTCTATCTGGATGAACTAGATGAAGTGAGAGGAATTGATGCATACAGAAACCTACCTGAAAGGTTAGTGCTCAAGTACAAGGGAGGAAGGGAGATTCAGTGGCCACTTCACATGATCCTTCAAGAAAGCCAAGCTGTATTGATTAAGGTTTATTCATCCTTCAAAAAAAACTTAGGGTTCAATGTTACTGCAAGAAGAGTGGTACTGAAGAAGATTGAAGAACTAAGGAGTGTTAGAGCTAAAGATACAATCCCAAAGACTCTAATTATCCCCTACACAGGGAGAAGAGTGCATCTAAGGCCCTACTAACTGATGGAGTTCATGGATGACAAAGGAGTGAGAAGATTTTTCAGATTAGAAGACCAATTGAGCATCTCTAGTAATGAGACTCTCTTGGAAATGCAAGAAAAGCTAGATCTCTCAGAATCTAATGAACTGGAATTCCACAGGCAGCTCTAAAATCAGATTGAAGAAAACAACAGAAAGCTTGGAAAGAGATCCAGACCTTCAAGGAAGTAGATAAATCTGCTCAGGCTAGAGGAGCATCTTGAAAATGGCTGTGAGCTAAACTTTGTATATTTTTGTTATTTGAAGAACTTTTCAGTATTATCTACTGTCTTTTAAAAGTTGTATTTTTAAGGTGTTTTGTTATCATCAAGTGTCTCTTAATTTATGGCTACAATTCCAGTAGACATAAATTAGAGGAGATTGTTGTGTATATGTTGTGTACTTGATGATTTCATGAACAAAACACCTTGGTAGATTTTACTTAGTGAAAATATGTAGCACTCGACGGATAAGGTTTATAGTCCCGATGGATGACTCAATATAGTCTCGACGGATGATGACTTATTATCCATCGAGTGAGTAGCTTATGTAACAATAAGTCTGTATCACATTTCTGTGTACACATTGTTTAGAATCTGTAGTAGTGCTTAGGTCATGTTGACTTTAGTTAGATATGCATAATAGGTTGATTAATTGTACATAGATGATGTCTTGTAATTCTGCATAAGTGAAATGAAGTCAAGTGCGTGATTGCTACCCGACGGATAAACAACAATGAATTCGACGGATGATCAACAACCCGATGGATGATCAATAACTCGACGGATGATCATGAACCCGACGGATAAAGTATTTAAATATCTGTTGACAGTGACAACACAGTCACATGCGTCGAGTGGATGCAAATGAGATGTGGTAGCCTATTCAACTGGGTTTTCGAGAACAAAGAAGCATTTCCATTTCCATGCTATTATGAAGATATTCAAAGATGCTGGAATAGAGTAATGAAGTAGCATTGTAATAGACTAGATAGTTTTTGTTTTATTATCCTGTCTCATTACTTTGTAATCTTGGTGATATATAAACCAAGAAGTAGCAACTAAGGAATTATCTGAAAAACAAGCAGGGAAACATTTGGAAGCAGAATTCTTAGCATTTCTCTGCATTCTTAGTTGTTCAATATTTGTAAGCAGCTGTGAGCTTTTTGCACACAGAGTTCTCTCGATATATATTATATATCTCTGATGGAATCATTCAAATCCACCAGAAAGTTTTTAAAGACTTGTTTTTAATTACTTGTGTTTTGATTCATTTAAGTAACTATTCCGTATTGTGCTAATCAATTCACATATATATATATATATTTGAATTAGAATATTTTTATTTCAAGAAAAAGTTTCAAGAACTCCATTCAACCCCCCTTTTGTAATTCTTATCATATTGTTAAGGGACTAACATTAAGCGACCGTGGTTTAATGCTGGCTTATGTTGTTGTTCATAGGTTACCGGACCCACTCTAAGCTTAAGTCTACCCCAGAGCACTCAGGCAAGTTTTCTACCTGCTATACTGTTGTTGTGCTGTAAATATATTGATGCATTTTGAGATAAGTGCATGGTTGTTATTAGCAAATCTTGCAATATATTGGAGCATGTTGATATGGTATATATATGCATGTTGTGAAATGTTGATATTTTATTATCAATTCAAATGCTTATAAACTGCATAATACCTATGCTAGAGATAAGCAGTAGTTGCATGTACCCTTAGTATAGGGGACCCGAAGGTGAACATTTTTCTAAACCGGGAGTCTGTTCCCGAGTATAATATATATTTATATATATATAGTTTTCTATAACTATTAATCGAATAAGGTATATTCGATAGTTTTGAATAATAATCTAACTTATTTTCGATTATTCAAATAAAGATCGTACTTTCGTATAAGTATATCTTTTGTTATTTATGATTCATTTCAAGTATAAGTTTTAAAACTTCTACTTCAAATATTTTCATAAAGATTATCCTTATGGGAATATTATTTAAATAATAATATTTAGATATTTCCCAACATATCAGGACTGATTTATTTTATTAAATAAGCATTACTCTAAACATTCTTAAAAATGTTTTCGAGTCTTCAAAATGATTTTAAAAGTTAGAGCGGATCCCAAAACTCATTTTCAGAATTAAGATCTTCCTTTCGAAGAGGATTTAAAAACTCGCTCAAAACCTGAGGGATCCGGCTCTGTGGTGTATTTTATATTCGCAACGAGGTTGCTGTTTTGAGAAAACATTTTGATTACTTGCCCAACAATCGGGAAGTAAGTCCATCTAGTTGAGTCGGCATAAGCAACATGGGCTCAGTGGGCGTCCATGAAAGTGTAAGTGGCTCAGTGGGAGTCCATCAATGCGTAAGTGGCTGAGTGGCAGTCCAGCATAAGGTCCTAATGCCAGGGTTATGACTAGTGGTGGATTCATCCATCTACTAGTAGAAAAGGTGACTTAATTGGTATCCTTGCCTGATCAGCAAGATATCAAGTTTATGCCAGGTTTTCTCCTTTCCAAATTCATTGGATATTGCAACTCTGTTTATAATTTTCATAACAGAGGTTTTCAAGGAGTGTATGAAATGTATATATATATAGGTGTATATATATATCGGGACTTAATGAAGTATCTCGTAACTTCATTCTTTATAATGATATTTCAAAGATTGAATCTATTCAAGTCTTATCTTGTAGTCTCATCTATGTGATGAACTTTTGAAACTGATTATACCTTGAACGGTGGTAGTTCAAGTAGTATTCGGAAAAGATATAAGTATATTGGAGTATCTTGTAACTTCATCTTTTCAACTTATATCTGGTTAATGATTATCTTATGCATGACAAAGATTTTCAGAAAAACGACAAGGTTAGATATATGAGATCACCTTGCAATGATATCTTTATACAGTTATAGACTGGAACTCTGTGTATATTATGCATGGAAGAGGATTTCCAAAATTTCAAAAAGTATATATACATATATACTGAATATTTTGCGACTTGTTCGCGTTAAGATATCAAACTTGGTTCATATCTGCTTGACCAAGACTTTCATGAGTACTATGAGAATGCTCACATATTGTAAATCATTATACATATTATTTTGGTGGGTTTGTTGCTCACCCTTGCTTTCTTTTTTCATCACACAGCAACAGATAGACATGATGAACATGACCAAGCTCCCAATTCGTGAGCGGATAGGAAACATTTCGCAGTTCCCTGTAGGCGTTGATGCCGTTGTAGCTGAGGTAGGAACTACCAATAGGCTAGACTTTCAACTTTTGATGTACCAGACTTATGTATACTTATGAATTATAATAATGGCAAAGAATATGTAAATTTATTCAGAAACCCTTTTGAGGTGTAATGACTTATAATTGTGGAATAAAATGACTTGTGTTATTTTTGGATATTCATCTCTGAGACTGTAACTTATGGTGTGTGTGTGTATATTGTGGGGTCACAGTACGCAGTAGTTGGTTGATTATTTAGATTAAGTATTATTAAGGGAAATGGAACTCGTGACACCCGGATCCCTGACCCCGGATTTGGGGGTGTTACAACTCTTATCAGAGTTTCCCTGGTCATCACTTTTATCATCCTTTTTCTTCAGTATTTCAGTAGGTGAGCATTTGGACTTAACTACATTCTCCCCCTTTTTGGCATCATCAGGAAGTAAGAGAGAAAGAAGAAGTTCAACTGAAGATTGGATTTCTTCCAATTGAGCTTTCTGAGAAACTTGGTTAGCCAGGACCTCATCAATTTGGGCCTGTTGCTTCTCTTGAATCTTCTCAATGGCTTCAATTTTCTCAAGAGTAGGTCTGATATATCTGTTCTTGTCAAGCTTAAGCTGTAGATCTAGCTTATTAGCATGTTCCTTTAGTGTATCAACCTTCTCAAGAGTAGAAGAATGTAGATCTTGAAGATGTTTGGTAGATAGAGCAGTGATCTTAAGTTGTGTCTTTATATCAGCATTTGTGAGAAACTCATCAGCTTTAACAATATGCTCTGTCAGAATGTTAGAACTTGGAATGAAATCAGTGTCATTCCACTTCTTGGTCCACTCCACACCTCTGTGAGTGTCCTCCCAAGGAATATGTGCTTCCTTTTCAACAAATTTCTTCACCAATTCTTCCCTTCCTAGTATAGGAACTGGAGTCTCAGCAGAAATACTGTCTTCAGAACTTGAGGAAGACTCATTATGTTCAGAAAACACAACAGTGTATGAAGCAACTGGAGATTCAGGAACAGCTTCATTTAAATTCTGAACATCAGAATTTATCTCCAGAGCTAGTGTGGTTGATGTAGATGGTATCTCAGCATTTAAAATTGGAAATTGAGTTGGAAATTGCTGAGCTTCTGTAGATGAAGCTTCCAGATAAAGAACATTTGGTATATTAAAATTATGAATATCTATTTCAGAATTTTCAGTGTGTTCTTCAGCATCATCTATAGCTTTAATAGGTGAGACATGAGGGGTTACAACTGTATCAGTAGCAGTTTCTTTGGCTAGAGCTGGAAGGGCTTCAATGATAATCGGTTCTTACGAGATCAGAGATTCCTGATTCCCTTCCTCAGCTTCTTCAGTATCTTCTGATAGAGCCTTATCCAAATACCTCCTAACCTTCATTTTCTTCAATCTCCTTGCCAATAAAGGAGTTGCTTTAGCAGCTTCAGAACTTACAGAGTTCTTCTTCAAAGTATCAGAACTTTGAGCTGCAATTTCTTTCTGAGAAGTAACATTCTCAGCTTCAACTATCACAGGTTCTGATGCATGAATCCATGCTTCAACTGTTTCCTCTTTATCACTATCAGATTCATCTTTGAGAATCATCTTCCTTATCTTTTATGGGGGTTGAGGTACAAACTTTGTCCTCTTTGGCCTGGAAGATGAAGATCTGATGGTATGTGCTAATGATTCAGGTTGAGATGATTGAAGTGATGGTTTAACAGATTTCCTGATGGTAGACTTTGGTAGTGGTTGAAAAATTTGAGGTGTTTGGGTAGTGGTGGTAGGTGCTGATGGTTGAGGTTTAAATGGCTGGACATCAGGATATAATGCAATGTATGTAACTGGATCATAGATTATTAATGCTTATTTGATAGATAAAGGAATTCGGAGGGGTCTTAACATAACCTTCTTATTGTCAGTAGATAATAAGTCATTAAAAGTTCTTTTAGCTAGTCTAAATGATGGAAGTAATTCACTGGCTAATTGGGGCTTATCAGCACAACAAAAACTATAGATAAGCTGACAAAATCTAGCAAAATATGCAGTATTCCTATATTATGTCATCCTATCCCCAATAAAGCCTAAAACAACACTTGCATAATCAAAATCAGTTTGATTAATAAGAGCATATACCCGATTTGTTGACTGAGTATGGGGATTGCATCAAAATTAGAACATTTGTTGGCGAAGGTCTTTGTAATGCAATCAAAGAAGAAACTTATTTTGTAAATGTTGTGTACTTGATGATTTCATGAACAAAACATCTTGGTAGATTTTACTTAGTGAAATAATGTAGCTCTCGATGGATAAGGTTTATAGTCCCGACGGATGATTCAATATAGTCCCGACGGATGATGACATATTATCCATCGAGTGAGTAGCTTATGTAACAATAAGTCTGTAGCACATTTCTGCATACACATTGTTTAGAATCTGTAGTAGTATCTAAGTCATGTTGACTTTAGTTAGATATGCAGAATAGGTTGATTAATTGTACATAGATGATGTCTTGTAGTTTTGCATAAGTGAAATGAAGTCAAGTGCCTGTTTGCTACCTGATGGATAAACAACAATGAATTCGACGGATAATCAACAACCCGACTGATGATCAATACCTCGACGGATGATCATGAACCCGACGGATAAAGAATTCAAATATCTGTTGACAGTGACAACACAGTCACATGCGTCGAGTGGATGCAAATGAAATGTGGTAGCCTATTCAACTGGGTTTTCGAGAACAAAGAAGCATTGCCATTTCCATGCTATTGTGAAGATATTTAAAGATTCTGGAATAGAGTAATGAAGTAGCATTGTAATGGACTAGATAGTTGTAATAACCCCCAAAATTTTGAACTTTTTGTAACCCTTATGAATAGTGTTTTTGCTGAATGAGAAAACTTTTCATGCCACACTATGTAGGGGTTCTGTTATGGATATTCTGAGATTTTATTAGTACTCTGTATGGTATATAAGTGTATGTAAAGATCGTCAGAATCCAATTCCGAACACTTTGATTTTTCCCGGAAATCCACTAGATACGGAAAGAATTGAGTATAAGGTAACAAGATAAAAAGGATTTAAATAAAAGGATTATAAGAGAGGATCATAAAAGGATTATAATATATTGAGAAAGGTTAAGGAAACCCAAGTAATAAGATCCCGGGTATGATCCCTCAAACGATAAATGAAAACGAAAGTTAAGCGAACCGTATAACAGATCAGCGGTCATTAGGCAAACAATTAGGAAGTTAATCAAGGAGGTTAGGGATGATGAGGTCATCCAACCAATAAGGAGAGGGCAAGTAAGAGATGATGACACAATAAGGTGATGTAAGCATGACATAGGGAGGGAGGAGGTGTGGTTGGTTTATAACCACACAAAGACAAGGTTAATAAGGTAATTAACCAAAAATCCAAACAAAACTACATCCACCAAGCCAAAACAAATCATTTCATCAAAACAAAAATTTTATTTTTCTTCACCAAGAAGCTTGCTCTCGGCTTTTCCCCATTTTCAAGAAGAAAATTTTCAAAATCCAAGTTCCAAGCTTCCTAAATAGGTAAGATAATTCTCTAGTACTCCTTATGCATAGTTATGGCTATCCCATGAGTTTAAGCCTCCAATTCATTCTTAATCTTCTCCAAGAAATCAATGAAGAAGATAATGAATAGTGATTTCAAGGTTTTTAACTTGATTTTTCTTGTTTTTCCTTTAAGATCCAAGCATCCTAAAGACATCTCAAGGCTTCTTAAGGCCTCCTAGCTACTCACATCACTTCAAGGAAGGTATATCATCTCCAAACCCTAGCTTTACTTTGTATGTTAGGATGATTTTGATTGTTATGGTAATAGAGTAGCTTAATGCTTGTTGGTTTAGAGTTTGGGTTGGAATGGTGGTGAATTGAATGTTGAAATCTTATGGTTTGGTTAAAGGACTTAAGTATAGTTTAAATTCAAGTTTAAGAATAAGTATAATTGTTAATATTGAGTTGATTGGGGCTGTTATGATGTAGTGTGGATGGATGTTGGTTGTATGAATGAATTGGGATTGATTGGTGGTTGAATTGGAATGGTATAAAATTGGGAAATCGCGTAAACATAGCCGTCGTAATGTCCGATTTACTTTAGACTGCTTTTGTTCATAACATTAGGACCCGAGAACTCCATGCTAGGTTTTGACCATTGCCATGATTATATAGTTCATGTTACGAGCTTCGTTTTGATATGTGGTTTGTTTGATTCCGATTTACGGTTTAGGAGAAACAGCCGTTTTAAGTAACGACGTTTCGCGAACGAACCATTACCCCTCGCCTTACTTTGAAACATAGGTTAAAGAACTTAAAGGACTAATTGGAGTATGAAACATTTATGTAAAGTATAATAGGAAGTTGGTAAGACACTCGTGAAAGAATCGCCTTAAAACTCGTAATGGTTAATTTATTAAAAATGGTGGAGCTGAGGGTACTCGAGTGACTTAAGAGAATCAGTAAGCGCAAAGCGAGCGTTAGAGTCTAATTTGGTTAAAGTATAGATTTACAAGTGACTTTGGTTTAATTCCAACTCACATGTTGTTTATAGGTTACCAGACTCGTCCCGAGCCATTTGTAACCCCCAGTCGCTCAGGCAAGTTTTCTACCCGTATAACTGTTGTTGTGATGTATATGTGTATATGCATGATCTTGCGATAAATGCATATTTGTTATTAGCAAATTCTTGCGATATATTGTAGCATGTGATATGGTATATATGCATGCCTGTTTCATATTCTTGATTTATATATCTGTTGGTTCAATGCTTATAGTTGCATAATACCTATGCTAGAGATAAGCGGTATTTGAGTATACCCCTAGTATATGAGATCAAAGGGTGAACTTTTTCTAAAACCGGGAGGCGAGGCTCCCGAGTATAATATATATATATATATATATATGGATATAGTTTTTAAAACTATTAATCGAATAAGGTTTATTCGATAACTTTATTTTATTTAATGAATATTATTTCGAATATTCATTCGAGGGCTTATGACTCAGTATATTTTATTATTTGAATATTATTTGAATATTCATTCGAGGGCTTAGGACTCAGTTTATATTATTTATTGAATATTATTTGAATATTCATTTGAGGATCTATGACTCCGATTATTTGCTGAGATATATACTTTATTTTATTGAAGAATAAGGTGTCGATAATCAAACTTATTTTTAATTATTCAAATAAAGATAGTACTTTCGAATAAGTATATCTTGGTTATTTAATACTCGTTTCAAGTATAAGTTTTACAACTTCTACTTCAATTATTTTTATAAGGATTATCATTATGGGAATATTATTTAAATAATAATATTCAGATATTTTCTAATATATCGGGACTGATTTACTTTATTAAATCAGCAGTATTCCAAACACTCTTTAAAGTGTTTTCGAGTCTTCAAAAGGATTTTTAAAAGTTGGAGCGGATCCCAAAACTCATTTTTATATTTAAGATCTTCCTTTCAAGGGGGATTTAAATATTCGCTCAAAACCTGGGGGATCCGGCTCAATGGTGTATTTTACATTCGCAACGAGGTTGCTGTTTTGATAAATTAATTGATTACTTACCCAACGTTCGGGAAGTAAGTCCATCTATCGATTCGGCATAAGCAACATGGGCTCAGTGGGCGTCCATGATAGTGTAAGTGGCTCAGTGGGAGTCCATCAAATGCGTAAGTGGCTGAGTGGCAGTCCAGCATAAGGCCCTATTGCGGCCATGGTGATGACCAGTGGGGAATTCGTCCATCTACTAGTAGAAAAGGTTACTTATTGGTATCTTTGCCTGATCAGCAAGATATCGGGTTTATGCCACAATTCTTTTTCCTTCCAAAAATTTATTGGATGTTACAAACTATGTCCATACTTTTCATGATAGAGGTTTTCAGGAAATGTATAAAGAAGATGTATATGTGGATATATATCGGAACTTTATGAAGTATATCATAATTTCATTTACTTCAATAATACTTCAAAGATTTAATCTATTCAAATCTTGTCTTGTAGTTTCATCTATGTGATGAACTGTTGAAAACTGATTATAATTTGAACAGTGGTAGTTCAAGTGGTTTTCTAAAATGATATAAGTATAGTGAAGTATTTGGTAACTTCATCTTCCTTTAAGCTTATATCCAGTAAGTAATTATCTTACACTTGATAAAGGTTTTCAGTAAGTTATCTATTTAGATACTTGCATTATTGATTACACTATATATTATCTTGCGAGCTGTAATGCTCACTCTTGCTTTATTTCTTCATCACACAACAACAGTTAGGAAAGATGGCCAGGCTCAAGCAGACCCAACGCAAGAGCGTGGGAAGCGCCCCACGCCTTCCCGTTGAGATCGTAGCTGCTATAGCTGCAGAGGTAGATCTATCTGTAGATCAGGCATTCTACTTTTGAGAATCAATTATGTATAATTATAACTTGTGGCATATAATGGCTATTAATTGTAAACTCATCAAGTAATTATTTTGGGTTGTAATAACTTTTAATTATGGATTCAAGGACTTGTACTTATTTCAATTTCATCTCTGAGACTATGACGTGTTGTGGTGTGTGTTAGTGTGGGGTCACAGCATGAGGTTGTTTATTATTAATTAAGTTAAGTGATAATTGTGGAAAGAAAGACCGTGACGACCCGGATCCCTGACCCCGGATCTGGGGGTGTTACAATAGTTTTGTTTTATTATCTTGTCTCATTATTTTGTAATCTTGGTGATATATATAAACCAAGTAGTAGCAACTAAGGAACTATCGAATCTGAGAAACAAGTAGAGAAACAATTATAAGCAAAATCCTCAGCCTTTCTCTGTATTTTTAGTCGTTCAATCGTTGTAAGCAGCTGTGAGCATTTTGCACACAGGGTTCTCTCGATATAATATATATATATCTCTGGTGGAATCATTCAAATCCACCAGAAAGTTTTTTAAAGATTCCTATTTTTAATTACTTGTGTTTTGATTCATTTAAGTAACTATTCCGCATTGTGCTTATCAATTCACACTTATATATATATTCGAGTTAGAACATTTTTATTTCAAGAAAAAGTTTCAAGAATTCCATTCAACTCCCCTTCTATAATTCTTGTCATATTGTTAAGGGACTAACAATTTGTAATAACCCCAAAAATTTTGGACTTTTTGTAAACCTTATGAATAGTGATTTTACTGATTATGCTGAATAAGAAAACTTTTCATGCCACACAATGTAACAGTTCTTTTATTGATATTCTGAGGTCTTATTAGTACTCTATATGGTATATAAGTGTATGTAAAGATCGTCAGAATCCAAATCCGAACACTTTGATTTTTCACGAAAATTCACCAGATACCGAAATAATTGAGTATAAGGTATCATGATAAAAAAGATTTAAATTCAAGGATTTTTAGAGAGGATCATAAAAGGAATTTAAAATATTGAGAAAGGTTTAGGGGAACCTAAGTAATAAGATCCCAGGTATGATCCCTCAAATGATAAACGAGAACGAAAGTTAAGCGAACCGTATAACAGATAAGCGGTCATTAGCCAAGTAATTAGGGGTTAATCAAAGAGGTTAGTGGATGATGATGTCATCACACCAACAAGAAAAAGACAAGTGTAAGAGGATGACATGAGAAAGATGACATAGGCATGGTGACATAAGCATGACAAATGGAGGGATTGGTTGGTTGATTGTGAGCCACACAATTTTTACCATGATAACAATCTAATTAACAACAAAATGAAGTAACCAAGCTAAACACCACACAAATCATTTAATCAAACTAGAAATATTTTTACTTCCCTTTTTCTTCCCTTGCTCTCGGCCAAAACCAGAGCAGAAACTTAAAACTACCATATCTCCTTCAATACTCACTCAAATGTTGTGTTCTATAGCTAGTTGGAAAGGTATTGAGATGGCCTACAACTCTTGTTCACAAGTCTCGTCTAAATAAGCAATTTAAGACCCTCATTTTTACATTTCTTTAAATCGGACTTTTAGAAACTTCAAAACCTAACTTTGTGTTCTTGATTTCTTTGAAAAGATCAAGCTTGTAGGATGTTAGATTAAGGCTCCCTAAGGCTTCCTAGCAACTTAACACCTACCAAGGAAGGTATCAACTTCAAACCCTAGCTTTGATTTTATGATTCCATTAAGTTTTATTGAAGCATTGTTAGTATTAAGGCTTGATCTTTGATTATAAGTAGTTTCGGTGGATTTGTATTGGTTTTGAATATTGGGTCTTTGATTGGTTGGATAAATTGGTAAAACTTGGAGTTGGGGACTGAGTTTGTATTATGATGGTTAAATATTGTTGTATTGGTGGTTGTGAGTGAATTGATGATAATTTAGAGTGTTAATTAAATTGGAAATCGCGTAAACATAAACATCATAATGCCCGATTTTCCCTAACTGTTCTGTTCTTAACTTTAGGACCCGTGAACTCACTGAAAGATTCTAACCTTTTCCATGTTTAGATAGCTCATGTTACGAGCTTCGTTTTGATATGTGGTTCGCTTGAATCCGATGTACGGTTTAGGAGAAACGACCGTTTTAAGTAACGGTGTTTCGCGAACGAACCATTACCCCTCGCCTTACTTTGAAACCTTGGTTAAGGCCCTTAAATGACTAATTGGAGTATGAAACAATTATGTAAAGTAGACTAGGCAGTTGGTAGGGTATTCGCGAAAGCGTCGCCTTAAAATTCGTAACAGTTAATTTATTAAAAATGGTGGAGCCGAGAGTACTCGAACGACTTATGTGATTCGTTAAGCGTAGAAGTGACCATAAGCGAACATTAAGGTTTAATTGGTTAAAGTCTAGTTTCTTAAGCGACCGGGGTTTAATTCCGACTTATGTTGTTGTTCATTGGTTATCGGACCCACTCTAAGCTTAAGTCTATCCGGGAACACTCAGGCAAGTTTTCTATCCGTTATACTATTGTTGTGATGTATATATGTATATGCATTATCTTGTGATATGTGCATGATTGTTATTAGCAAATCTTGCGATATATTGGAGCATGTGATATGATATTTATATGCATGCTTGTTTCGTAATCTTGATATCTAATTGTTGATTCAATGCTTATAAGTTGCATAATACCTATGCTAGAGATAAGCAGTAGTTGCGTATACCCTTAGTATAGGGGACCCAAAGGTGAATATATTCTAAACCGGGAGTCGATGTTCCCGAGTATATTATATATATATAATATAGATATAGTTTTCAAAACTATTAATCGAATAAGATTTATTCGATAACTTTATTTTAATTAATGAATATTATTTTGAATATTCATTCGAGAACTTATGACTCCGTTTATTTTATTTAATGAATATTATTGTGAATATTTATTCGAGGACTTAAGACTCTGTTTATTTTATTTAATGAATATTATTTTGAATATTCATTCGAGGGCTTATGACTCCGCTTCTTTTATTAAATAATATTCTTTATTTTATTAAAGAATAATGTTTCGATAATCAAACTTACTTTCGATTATTCAAATAAAGATCGTACTTTCGTATAAGTATATCTTTGGTTATTTATTATTCATTTCAAGTATGAGTTTTAAAACTTTTACTTCAATTATTTTTATAAAGATTATCCTTATGGGAATATTATTTAATTAATAATATTTATATATTTTCTCATGTATCGGGACTGATTTATTTCATTAAATCAGCATTACTCTAAATATTCTTTAAAATGTTTTCGAGTCTTCAAAATAATTTTTAAAAGTTAGAGCGGATCCCAAAACTCATTTTCAAATTTAAGATCTTCCTTTCAAAGGAGATTTAAATACTCGCTCAAAACCTAAGGGATCCGGCTCTGTGGTGTATTTTATATTCGCAACAGGGTTGCTGTTTTGAGAAAACATTTTGATTACTTGCCCAACGTTCAGGAAGTAAGTCCATCTATTTGAGTTGGCATAAGCAACATGGGCTCAGTGGGTGTCCATGAAAATGTAAGTGGCTCAGTGGCAGTCCATCAATGCGAAAGTGGCTGAGTGGCAGTCCAGCATAAGGCCCTAATGTGGCCAGGGTGATGACCAGTGGGGGATTCATCCATCTACTAGTATAATAGGTGACTTAATTGGTATTTTGCCTGATCAGCAAGATACCAGGTTTATGCCAAAATTCTGTTTTTCCAAATTCATTGGATATTGCAACTCTGTTTATAATTTTCATAACAGAGGTTTTCAAGGAGTGTATGAAATGTATTTATATAGGTGTATATATATATCGGGACTTAATGAAGTATCTCGTAACTTCATTATTTATAATGATATTTCAAAGATTGAATCTATCCAAGTCTTTTCTTGTAGTCTCATCTTTGTGATGAACTTTTAAAACTGATTATACCTTGAACGGTGGTAGTTCAAGTAGTATTCAGAAAAGATATAAGTATATTGGAGTATCTTGTAACTTCATCTTTTCACTTATATCTGGTTAATGATTATCTTATGCATGACAAAGATTTTCACAAAACGTTGAGACAAGGTTAGATATATGAGATCACCTTGCAACGATATTTTTATACAGTTATAAACTGGAACTCTGTGTATATTATACATGTCAGAGGATTTCAAAGATTGTGAATAGTATATATGTATATATATACTGAATATTTTGCGACTTGGTCGCGTTAAGATATCAACTTGGTTCATTTCTTCTTGACCAAGACTTTCATGAGTACTATGAGAATGCTCATATATTGTTAACTATTATACACATTATTTCGGTAGGATTGTTGCTCACCCTTGCTTTCTTCTTTTATCACACAACAACAGATAGACAAGATGAACAGGACCAAGCTCCCAATTTGCGAGCGGATAGGAAACGTTCCGCAGTTTCCTGTAGGCGTTGATGCCGTTGTAGCTGAGGTAGAAATTACCAATAGGCTAGGCTTTCAACTTATGATGTACCAGACTTATGTATCTATATGAATTGTAATAATGGCAAAGAAATGTAAATTTATTCAGAAACCCTTTTGAGGTGTAATGGCTTATAATTGTGGAATAAAATGACTTGTGTTATTTTTGGTATTCATCTCTGAGACTATAACTTGTGGTGTGTGTGTGTATTGTGGGGTCACAGTCCGTAGTAGTTGGTTGTTTATTAAGATTAATTGTTATTAAGGGAAATGGCACTCGTGACAACCTGGATCCCCGACCCCGGATTTGGGGGTGTTACACAATTAGTATCAGAGCAAGCTCTTAACTTACAAAGAGTTTAAAGATCAAAACAACACAGCAAGATGAACACGAAGGATGTTGGAGTCAAGATCCTTTTTCTGGATAAAGATAATTACCATCATTGGAAGGTAAAGATGCATCTTCATTTGCTTTCTCAAGATGAGGCCTATGTTGACTGCATAGAAAGAGGCCCTCATGTTCCAATGAGAGCTGCAACAGGAAACGAACCATCAGTCCCCAAGCCAAGGCATGAATGGTCTGATCCTGACATTGAACAAGTCAGGAAGGATAAAAAGGCCATGAATATCCTGTTTAATGGAGTTGATTGAGATATGTTTGACAACATTATCAACTGCAAAACTGCCAAGGATGTTTGGGACACAATACAGATCATCTGTGATGGTACTGAGTAAGTTAGAGAAAACAAGATGTAGTTCCTGATTCAGCAATATGAACATTTTCATAATGAAGAAAGTGAGTCTCTCACTGACATTTTTAGTAGGTTTCAAAAACTACTAAATGCTCTAAAGTTGCATGGAAGGGTCTATCAGACAAAAGACTCCAATATGAAATTCCTTAGATCTCTTCCAAAGGAATGAAAACCAATGTCAGTCTCATTGAGAAACTCCCAATATTATAAGGAGTTTACTTTGGAGAGACTATATGGCATCCTGAAAACATATGAGCTTGAAATAGAGCAAGATGAGAGGATGGTGAGAGGAAAGAAGAAAGGAGGATCCATTGCACTAGTTGCTGAATTGGAAAAAGAGAAGGAAGTGAAGATGGAAGCTGTTGAATCAACTTCAAGGGTCTGTGAAAGCAAGGGCAAGGGGCTTACAGCTGAAAATGAAGATTCTATGAGCCAAGATGACATGGAGGACATTGATGAACACCTAGCATTTCTTTCCAGGAGATTTGCCAAGCTCAAGTTCAAGAAGAACTTTGCAGCAGCCAAGCCAAATAGAAACATGGTGGATAAATCAAAATTTAAATGTTTCAAATGTGGTTTGGCAGGGCATTTTGCCAGTGAGTGTAGAAAGTCAGATTCAAGCAAGAAAAAGTTTGAGCCTGTGGATTATAGGCAAAAATACTTTGAACTGCTCAAACAAAAGAAAAGGGCTTTCATAACACAAGAAAATGACTGGGCAGCAGATGGTCTGGATGAAGATGAAGATGAAGATGAAGATGTCAGCTATGTTAATCTAGCCCTAATGGCCAAGTCTGATGATACAAAAACAAGTTCTTCAAGTAATCAGGTAATTACTACAAACCTTGCACATTTATCTAAAGCTGAGTGTAATGATGCCATAAATGACTTATCTACAGAGTTATATCATTTGCGTGTTACACTTAAGTCTCTTACTAAAGAAAATGCTAAAATTAAAGAAAACAATTTGTTTTTGAGTGAGAGAAATAATGTGCTAGAATCTCAGTTCATTGATTTTGAGAAATTAAGAATTGAGTGTAAGATTGCCAAGGAGGAATTAACTGAGTCCTTGAAGAAAGAAGAAATTTTAAAGAAGCAGCTCGAGCGTGAACAAGAGGTGATTAAGGCATGGAAAACATCTAGAGATGTCCATGCTCAAATTACTAGAGTTTAAGGAATCGAGTCCTTTTGTGATGAAGCCTGGAAAAAGAACAAGGAGAAACTAGAACCAAATTTTGTGGATGGACTGCTAACAGATGTAGACTCGACGGATGATGAGGGATATCCGTCGGATAACAAAAAGGGTTATCCATCGACTGATGTAAATCCTCATCCGTCGACTATAAGCAAGCTTATCAGTAAAGCCAAACTTGTTAAGCTGAATGAAAAGTATGGGTCTGTTTCCAAGAGCTTTGTTTTAGGAGAATCGAGTCAAGTTAAGAAAGGGAAAAAGGCTAATGTTGGTCACATGACTGTCAAACAGTTAAGTGACAGACTTGAAAAGATTGAGGTAAAAAGAGAGACTAAAAGGAAAAACAATAGAAATGGTAAAGTAGGGATTAACAAACACAATAACTACACACCTGATAAGTATGCTCCTAGAAAAATCTGTGTCAAGTGTGGTAGTGTGAATCATCTGTCTGTTAATTACAAATCTGCCATGCCTACTTCCATGTCTGTGCCACCTCAATTACCTAACATGAATGTCATGTCTCCCATGCCTATGAATGCTATATCTACACAGAATATGAATGCACAGTTTGCTAACATGCCATTTGCACCTAATCCTTATTATGCTGCATTTAGTATGCCACAAATGCCATTTAGCATGCCATACTAGAATAATATGTTTACTAATAGCATGACATTCCCTGTTGATTATAATATGCATTATAATTCTGTTGCAATGAATGGTTTCAAAGGCCCAACTCAAATGACCAAGGATGAATCTGATATCCCCAAGTCAAATGAGATAAAGCCTAAGAAACAGAAAAGGAAAGCTAACAAGGCAGGACCCAAGGAAACTTGGGTACCAAAATCAACTTGATTTGATTTTGATGTGTGCAGGGAAACAGAAAGAATCTTTGGTACTTGGATAGTGGTTGTTCAAGACACATGACTGGTGATTCTACCCTGCTCACAGAGTTTAAGGAGAGAGCTGTCCCAAGTATTACTTTTGGAGATGACAACAAAGGTTATACTGTCGGATATGGCTTGATTTCAAAGGACAATGTCATCATTGAGGAGGTTGCCTTAGTGGATTGTCTCAAACACAACTTGTTGAGTATCAGCCAGCTTTGTGATAAAGGCAACTCAGTAACCTTCAACTCAGAAGCCTGTGTTGTGACTAATAAAAGAAGCAACAAAGTGGTTCTCACTGGTGTGAGAAAGGGAAATGTGTACCTAGCTGATTTCAACTCATCCAATGCAGAATCTGTTACTTGTCTTCTCAGTAAAGCAAGTCAGGATGAAAGTTGGCTATGGCACAAGAAGCTATCCTATTTAAACTTCAAGACCATGAATGAGCTTGTAAAGAAAGAATTGGTTAGAGGCATTCCTCTAGTGGAGTTTTCTAAGGATGGACTGTGTGATGTCTGCCAAAAAGGGAAGCAGATTAAAGCATCATTTAGGAAGAAACTTGATTCAACAATTGAAAAACCTTTACAACTTCTACACATGGATTTGTTTGGACCAGTCAATGTGTTGTCTATCTCAAGAAAAAGATTTTGCCTAGTAATTGTAGATGATTTCGCAAAGTTCTCTTGGACATATTTCCTAAAGTCTAAAGATGAGGCTAGTGAAATCATCATCAATCACATAAGGCAAGTCAATAATCATCCTGATTTCAAAGTTAGAAGAATTAGGAGTGATAATGGAACTGAGTTCAAAAATTCTGTCATGAGAGTATTTTGTGAGGAAAATGGGATTCTGCATGAGTTTTCAGTAGCAAGAACTCCATAACAGAATGGAGTAGTGGAAAGGAAGAACAGATCACTTATTAAAGCTGCAAGGACAATGCTTGAAGAATCTAAACTGCCAACATATTTCTGGGCTAAAGCTGTAAATACTGCATGCTACACTCAGAATATTTCCCTGGTTAATCAAGCAAGATGCTTGACTCCATATCAATTGTTCAAGAACAAGAAGCCAACTCTAAACTTTCTTCATGTCTTTGGCTGCAAGTGCTATATTCTGAGAAATCAAACTGATCAAAATGGGAAGTTTGATGCTAAAGCAGATGAGGGAATTTTTGTTGGATATGCTGTTGGTAAAGCATATAGAGTCTACAATCTGAGAACCAACATTGTTGTGGAATCTATACATGTTGTGTTTGATGATAAAAAGATTGAAGGACTGCAAGATGGAGATTACCATGAGAGCCTCAAATTTGATAATGTAGAGATGGTTAGTGATGACAGTGATGATGAAAGTGATCAAGAAATAGTATCTAAGCATAATGCAGAAAAAGTCCACTTCAAATGAAGCACAAAACTCAACATCTGTCGAGTTGCATAATGCTTCATCCGTCCGGAGGCAATCTGCGTTATCCGTCGGGAGACAACCAGCCTCATCCGTCGGTACTCAAAACTCACCATCCGTCGGTACTCAAAACTCACCATCCGTCGGGTTATCAAGAGTAGCTGGAAATCAAGATAGATCACCTATAGAAAGTTCCCCTCTCTCAAATCAAAGATCCACAAACTCAGGGGGACTTTCTAACAATCAAAACTCAATCACACATCAAGACAACAATGAGGCCTCTTCATCTAGAGCTAATCTACCTAAACATAGAAAATGGACAAAAGATCACCCCTTTGAGCTTATTATTGGTGATGTTTCTTCTAGAGTTCAAACAAGGAGGGGAGTGTGAAGGAGGGCAAGATAGGTGAGGGAAGGGGTGAACATAAAAGAAACCCCAAGAATAAGGTTGGAGAGTTGAGTGGATCCCAGCCTAGCAACACTGCAGTTTCCCAACAAACTGTAGTGCTTAAAAAGGATAAAAGCTCATTTTTAGCTGCATCCTCCCAAAAGGATGTAGTTATTGAACAAAGCTCTCAACCAAGAGCACAGGCCAAGAGGGTTAGGGACACAAGCTCACCCCAAACTTATGCCAGAAAGAAGAAATCTAAAACCCTTGGGGATGCACAGGGTACACACACAGTGCAAACTGGTGCAACAGACACAGTCACTGCACCTTCACAAATTCAGTTTGATGTGGCTCCAATAAATGCGGAGTCACAGCCAAAATCTCTAGTTATAGAAGCACCTCCAACACGAAACTCACCAACAAATTCTCTAGATGTGGATATGATAAACACATCAATTCCTGATTCCCCCTCTTTAACTCTGTTGGGGAAGCCAAAATCTAGTGCAAGTGAGCATCATCTTTTAGATGATTTGTTGGCTCACTTGCCAATTCTTTCAGGAACTGTTATATCATCTATGCCCAAAATATCTTCAATCAGCACAGTGTCAACAATAGTTTCTATTCCCAGTTCATTCATTTCTACTCTCTCGACGGATATTGCTCATCCGTCAAGTAGTGATTGTATCCCGACGGATAAGCTTAACAGCAGTTATCCGTCGGATAGCAAAACTACTCACTCGATGGATATCACTCATCCATCGAGTATCTCTGCACAGCTTCAAACTTCATTTATTTCAAGTACAAAAGATTTAGTGGTTGTACAGTCACTCTTAGGATTGAGATAGAAGAGTTTTTTGAGTGAGAGTCTGGGTTGCTCCCAGGAAAAAGGAGAGGAAATGAGTGAAACTATGCAATCTATTTCCTCAGGATTGGCAAAAGAAAGTGAGAGGAGTCCCACCTTAGTAGGTGAAGGTGAGGGTGTGAAGGTGGGGAGCCAGGGTGAGACCCTGATGCAACAAAAGAGAGAAAATGAGAGAAATACAGGTACAGGAGCTATAAGGATGGATGTCATTGCTAGTGAGTCAATGAATGTCCAGGATGTAGATAGGGAAGGACTATCTCAGCATCCTAAAGCTGTTATAGATTCCACTTCCTTTGATGCTGAGGCATTTACTCACCCTATTTCAGCTTATCAACTTCTAGCTGAACAGGGCAATGACAATGCAGAAATGATGCTGAATTTGGTGCATACCACACAGTCTATGATGAGAGCTAAGGATGCCATCACAGCTTTGCCTTCTACAGCTGGTGATGTGGACTATGAGACTGGTGGTTCATCTGATTTCTTTGGTGATGGGAGTGGGTCTAGTGAAGATGAGGCAATGGACATAGGGGGAGAAGTAGGCTCAAGTTCAAGTCCTGGTTTGCCATCATGGGCATTCTCAAAGCACTGTGATGAGCACTACTTCAAGACCACCCTGATCCAACTAATCAATCAGACAAATACTGCTCTTTAAACCACTACTAATGCTAGTATCAAGAACCTGCTTCAGGCACATCTAGCCTCCCTGCAACTTCAACAAATCCAGGGCTTCCAGCATGCTAGGGATGTAAACATCATGAAGGGTGATATTGAGGAGATGAAGAAGGCCATTTCAGACAAGCTAGATATTAAACTTCCAGAAGCTACAATGCTTGATATCAAAAGGTAATTAAGGAAAAATTCTAATCTTGCAACCAAGATAGATGCCTTGGATACAAGAATGTCAGCCATGGAAGCATCTTTAACATCCATCCATCTTCATCAAGCCCAACAGACAGATCTACTTCAAAAATTGGTGGCTGCTCAAACCTCCTCCTCTACTCAACTTGATGATAACAAAAAGGGGGAGAAAGGATCAAGTGAGGGGGAGAAGCTTCAAATTCATATCAGTAAAGTAATTGTGCCTTCAATTACTATCTCAAAGCCACCAGTTACAAACATCATAGATCTGATAAATGCAGCAGCAGCCAACTTTAGAGCAGCTGAAAAGAAGCAGTTGAGTCCACTCAACTGGGAGAAGATTGATGAGAATATACAAAAGAAGTTTGAACTTGTCAAGGAGCCAGTTAAGTCAGCCATCCATCACTCTCAAGTCAAAAAAATTAGTGTGAATGAGATGAGCATGAACTATCTGGAAATATGACAGCCTTCCTGCTTCAAATTTCCAAAGGCTGAAACAATTCTGAAACCAAGGGTAAACTACTCAAAATTATCATTGAAGAACCCCTTGGATACTGTGTATGAGACACCTAAGCCTGATGAAAAGAAGCTTCTGTCAAGGTCAATTGCTTTCTACAAAGATCTAGCTGACTCAGCTTTGAAAAAGAGAATTGCTAAAGTTTTCAGGAATGGGAAAGAAATTTGTGTGGTAGCTGGACATCCTCAATTTGCTCAAGCAAAGAGAGAAGAAAAGGCTAGATTGAAACAGGAAAAGAAGCAAGCTGTTCTAGATGACAAAAAGGCTAAACAAAAAAAAAGGGCAAATTGCTATCTTGGCCAAGTTACATGCTATAAGTTCATCACAACAAACTTCTGCTCAGCCATCTGAAATCACTGAATCACAAGATCCAAAGAAGCAAGTTGAACAACAGAACAAAGCTCCAAGAATCAAGGAATTGGCTAAAAGAACTAAAATGAAACTGGACATGGTTGATAAGGAATTGGAGGATCAGTTTCCCAAGGAATCCACTCCAAGCACAACTCAAGCATCAAAACCCTCTATGGCATTTGAAGATATCAAAGTGGTAGATCCCTATAGGAACATCCATGGTGAACCTATAGTGCCTAAGGATGAACCAGTGGAATGGGAGAACATACCAATTCCTGACTTCTATTTGCCAATCCTTAACAATCCAAAGAGAACAAAGTCAAGAGCAGTCAAGAAAGTGAAGCTGTCACCTCTCAAATCCAAATCTCTAGTTAAAGCTCAATCTAAAGTCAGTAAGGGAGATTACATGTACTTGTGTGACATCAAAGAATTTTCTGATCTAAACCTCTATCTAGATAAACTAGATGAAGTGAGAGGAATTGATGCATACAGAAACCTACCTGAAAGGTTAGTGTTCAAGTATAAAGGAGGAAGGGAGATTCAGTGGCCTCTTCAAAGGATCCTTCAAGAAAGCCAAGCTGTACTGATTAAAGTTTATTTATCCTTCAAAAAGAACTTTGGGTTCAATGTTACTGCAAGAAGATTGGTACTGAAGAAGATTGAAGAACTAAGGAGTGTTAGAGCTAAAGATGCACTCCCAAAGACTCTAATTATCCCCTTCATAGGGAGAAGAGTGCATCTAAGGCCCTACTGGCTGATGGAGTTCATAGATGACAAAGAAGTGAGAAGATTTTTCAGATTAGAAGACCAAATGAGCATCTCTAGCAATGGGACTCTTTTGGAAATGCAAGAAAAGCTAGATCTCTCAGAATCTGATGAATTGGAATTCCACAGGCAGCTCCAAAATCAGATTGAAGAAAACAAAAAAAAGCTTGGAAAGAGATCCAGACCTTCAAGGAAGTAAATAAATCTGCTCAGGCTAGAGGAGCATCTTGAAAATGACTGTGAGCAATGAAAGGAATATGTCCTAAGTCCAATCATGTATTAGGATTTAGGAATAACTTTTTATGTAATCTGTTTTGATTTCATTGATATTAATAAAAGACTTGTTTTGTTTTTATTACGGGCTCTATCTATTTAAGTGGTTAAATAAGATATACCATAGTTTAGAGTAAAGCTTTTTAAGGATTATGATGAGATCATAATAGTGAGACCTAAAAGATGATAACTCTAAACTTAAATAGTTCCTGGTCGTAGGATTACTAACTGGTAATTAATAATCCGCAGAGATCGGTACATACTATGCTTGCTTTATTATGAAGGATGTCTGTTCTCATAGACATTTGTGTGGTGACACTATAGCTAGTATGTAGGTGCTTATTATAGAATAACTTCACTGAACATGACTCGCCCAGCTGAACAACTGATGGAGTTCACTCACGTGTCAGCAGTTGTTCACGTAGTGATAGTTGTACAAGTATCCTTAGACTTGAGGTCATTATAGTCATCTTGTGTACACTGAACTATGCTTTGGTTTAGTTCTTAGTCTCCAGGGACAATTATTAGGGCTCTACTGGGTATAGGAATTTGTACACGAAGATAGTGTATGATCAATAAAGGATCTACCCCTTCCAGTGAAGGAAGCGAATGTTCAAGGCTGATCCACTTATGCTAGTTCAGGAATCTCTGGCCAGAGTGAATGAAATTAGAAAGGAGTTTCTAATTTGCATAGAACTAAGCATAGTAAATGGTAAGCAAGTGATTGAATTAGATAGGCTTGACACGAGATCCATGCCTTGTATTTAATCAGGACATTGTAGGGTAGAAGGAGTCTATTGTACGGTAACGATTCACTGAATAGGTTCTTGGTATTCTAAGCAGTGAATTCATATTATCCGGATAGTCGCGATATGCTGAGAAGTATCCCTCACGATGTAGAATAAATGTGATTAATTAATTAATCATATTTAATAAATTAGAGAATTTATATAAATAATAATAAAATAGTTTTATTATTATTTATTTCTACTACCGGCTTAATATTGAACCTACAGGGTCACACCATAAAAAGAGAATGATTTAATTGTGGAGTAATTAATTAATAATGGCTAATAATTATTCATTTGTGAAATAAATAATTAATTGGAAAAATTTAATAATTGATTAAATGAGATTTAATTGATTATAAATTAATTAAGAAAAGTTCTTAATATTATTAATTAAGAATTTAATTTTTTGGAAATTAAATCAAGAGAGAGAATTATTTCTAAAGTGTTTAGAAAAAGGATTAATAATTAAAAGGTGTTTTAATTATTAATGAGAATAATAAATGGGATAATAATAATAATATTTATGGGAAAATTTCAGCTGAAAATTTTGCCTATAAATATACTATTATAAACCCTATTTTTATTCTAACCCCAAAATTTTATAAAACCTAATTCTCTCCACCTCCTCCTCCTTAACGTCGTTTTCTTGGTGGATACCGGTGGAGTGCTTCACGTTTGAGGAGCAGCTGCTAAGGATCTCCAATCGTTGCTTTTGGATCGTATATTAAAGGTTAGTAATCAATCCCTATATTTTTTACCACGATTTATATGCTTTTATTTGGATTTTGTATGTGTAAAAGTGTTTTACCATGCCTCCGCTGCGATTAAAATCCAACAAGCAAAACTTTGTACATCTTGTTAATTGAAGCACTTTTTAGTAATATCTACTTTCTTTTAAAGTTGTATATTTAAGATGTTTTGTTATCATTAAGTGTCTCCTAATTTATGGCTAGAATTCCAGTAGACATAAATTGGGGGAGATTGTTGTGTAAATGTTGTGTACTTGATGATTTCATGAACAAAATATCTTGGTAGATTTTACTTAGTGAAATAATGTAGCTCTCGACGGATAAAGTTTATAGTCCCAACGGATGACTCAATATAGTCCCGACGGATGATGACTTATTATCCATCGATTGAGTAGCTTATGTAACAATAAGTCTGTAGCACATTTCTGCATACACATTGTTTAGAATCTGTAGTAGTATTTAAGTCATGTTGACTTTAGTTGGATATGCAGAATAGGTTGATTAATTGTACACAGATGATGTCTTATAATTCTGCATAAGTGAAATGAAGTCAAGTGCCTGTTTGCTACCCGACGGATAAACAACAATGAATTCGACGGATGATCAACAACCCGACGGATGATCAATACCTCGATGGATGATCATGAACCCGACGGATAAAGAATTCAAATATCTGTTGACAGTGACAACACAGTCACATGCGTCGAGTGGATGCAAATGAAATGTGGTAGCCTATTCAACTGGGTTTTCGAGAACAAAGAAGCATTGCCATTTCCATGCTATTGTGAAGATATTCAAAGATGCTGGAATAGAGTAATGAAGTAGCATTGTAATAGACTAGATAGTTTTGTTTTATTATCTTGTCTAATTATTTTGTAATCTTGGTGATATATATAAACCAAGTAGTAGCAACTAAGGAACTATCGAATCTGAGAAACAAGTAGAGAAACAATTGTAAGCAGAATCCTCAGCATTTCTCTGTATTCTTAGTCGTTCAATTGTTGTAAGCAGCTGTGAGCATTTTGCACACAGGGTTTTCTCGATATATAATATATACCTTTGGTGGAATCATTCAAATCCACCAAAAAGTTTTTTAAAGATTCCTGTTTTTAATTACTTGTGTTTTTATTTATTTAAGTAACTATTCAACATTGTGCTAATCAATTCACACTTATATATATATTCGAGTTAGAACATTTTTATTTTAAGAAAAAGTTTCAAGAATTCCATTCAACCCCCCTTCTGTAATTCTTGTCATATTGTTAAGGGACTAATAAAACTCCATTCCCTCCTTATGTTGGATCTCTTCAATTGACCCAGCTTTGCCAATGTCTTTTCATACCCCAGGCTGGCCATCATATTTTGAAGAACTGGCTCCTCAACAGTTGTATAAGCACAGTTCTCAGGCAACTGCAATGCTTGGCGTATTGTAGCCAAAGTCACGACATGCTCATCCTCCCCTGTTGTAAAAATAATACTTGGGGACCCTTGAGCACCACCATCATCATAGATTTCACTTCTCCAAAACTCCAACACTTGGGTGCCAGAGAATTCTTCAGGTTGGGTCAAAGCATACCCAATATCAGAATTAGTAAGGAAATCCTGAATAAAGTGAAGTTCCGATGGAGCGTCAGCCTTGTTAAGAATAGACGAGTAGTTGTTAGGAACAAACTTAGCTCCATTGAAAATCAAGTCTTTTGGTGCCATCTCTGTAGAAATTAAGTGAGAAAGATAGTGTTTGCAAGGTGTTTGATAAAATTTCTGAAAGAAAATGCTTCAGAGAATATTATAGAGAGAGAGAATAAAAGAGATTAAGAATAGAAAGGTAAGTAAAAGATTAGAAAATCTTTTAACCCCTATATATATACTCTCTCCACTCAACAGTTAAATTTTGAAGCATGGGATACACTTTACACCTGACAACGTGTGAACAGTCAGTAAACAAGTAAAGAAGGAGTTATTGGGCACGTAAATTAAGCAATAATTACCGTGCACATGCAGTTTTTCAGGACAAACACGTTTACCACTAACCCATAATGATTATGACTGTATTTATCTAACTCAATTATATTCTGATTTAAATATGACTGTTTCAGTTTTTACCATAAATAAGTCAAGTAAAGAATAATGCCACATAAGCATCAAGTTTTCCATCAGGATTTAATATCAGAACTTAACTTATATCAGATTTTAACAGTCATCAGAATATGGCTTCTGAACTCAAAAAGTGAATATCGTTTTCTGTGATTCGTCATACAAATACTGACTTGTTTTCTTTAGAGTTTAATCATCAGAAGTTCCATCAGAACTTGTCCTCAGAATTTATGCAAATGAAACTTAACTGTTTGTCAAAAACAACTTAATCACCACAGTAATTTTCATCATTCATATGTAGTGATAGTGTGCATTCAGCAGAATATCAAATAAAGATTAAAGTCTGATAAACTTCAGTACATCTTAGAAATAAGGCATAACTGAGAAAAGTGCTTAAAGTCTGTCATCAATCATGAAGTCTACTATAGAACAAATTTATGCAAGAGTCCACCTCAACTGTTTGTGCTCATTTTATGCATCTTTTGAAATTCCTTTTTACAGTGGCTTCTCAGTGTAAGTGAGTCACGACTGCTTATCATAATTTATGCTGTTGTCATAGTATTTCTCTAGTAATCAGAGAATGTGAAAAGTCACCAAGAAAATTTATTTGCTTTTCTAATGTATATTACTTAATACCAGCAATGCACTTGGGTCTTCCCTTCCACATATTTACTCTAGATCTCAAAGGAGTACCTGACTTTTCTTTTCTTTTCTTTTGATAAGTGAGGCTTTTCAGCATTTAGTTCATCCTTAAGATTTACTGACATCAGAATCTGACAGATAAGAAGCAAAAATCTAGTTTGTGACTTAGTAATAAGATACACAAAGTAAACTTGACTAAGCTCAAAATCAGAATTTGCTTGTGTTAATGAGTTTCCACATAAACAACTAATTCAAATATGGGATTTCTAGTATGTTAAAGACTACTAGGTCAGCATCTAGCACAATTATCCTCATTAGATTGAATAGTCACAGAACATTCAAAACACTATCAGAGTTTAAAGATCCACATCAGATAATGATAAGTGGATTTTATATCCACTTGGAACGCTTCATTATAAGCTTAAATTGGTGTTTTGGACTCAAGTTGTTGGTATTTTGATGTGTTTTTGTGTTATTGCATTTCAGGTATCAGTTAAATGAAGAAAGGAGCTTTTAAAGGAAATATGATGAAAATTGATCAGATTTGGAAGGCAAGGTCATTGTCAAGTTATAGAGAATCTCGTTAGCTTCACGTGGGCAGTTGAATCGCCTAATTCTGACGAGTAGAACTAAAGTTATGGCCAAAATAAGATTCATCAGAATTTTTTCAGACAGGCTGCAGGCGCCCGCCTGGGATGTGGGGCGGCCGCTTGGGAGCTGAGGCGCCCGCCTAGAGAGTGGAGGCGTCCGCCTGAGGCGCGGCTGATTCGCTGATTTCGCTGAAAAACCCTATTTGAGTGGAATTTGACGATTTTAAGGATCTAGGTCCACTAGGGGCATATATATACTTAAAAAAGGGTTTTTATCATCCGGGAAGATTGGGAGATCAAGGAGAAGACCTAGAAGCACAAAACGACTCCGAAAAAGAAGATCTTGTTTTCTACTTGTGATTCTTTAAATTAGTTGTAACTTTGGATGCTCGTTTTCATTCTTGTTGAACCTAGATCTTGTTTATTCGTACTTTAATTATTATTCAGTTTATTAAGACCTTGTTTATATCATGCTTTCATTGGAACCCATGGTGATGATGAGTTCGATTATGGGCTAATCGTTATCATGGGATTCTAGCGGATTTACTTATGGATTTCAATAATTAATTTTTTTCAATATCTTGGTGTGTGGTAATTGATTGATATCCTAGTATTGGCTGTGCCTATTCGTCTTATGTGCGTAGCTAACATATAAGATAGCGTGTTAATCTCTATTCAAATGACAGTGAATATAGAGGTTTAGAACTTGCCATGCTAGCATAGGTTCATGTATTTGTTATGCATGTTTCATAGGTAATTTTAACCATCTTACTTGCCCTATGTAATCACGATAGATAACTTGCGTATTAAACCGTTATGTTTTCAATTCTTATAGACATATAAGGACTAAGCATAATTGGTGTCTATTCAACTTCTATCTCTTTTGTGGATGTTTGGTAGTAGGGTATTCATACAACGAAAGTTGGCGTTTACTAGTTTCGTGTTATCTGATTAGCGTCATCACCATTACATGGTGTTATCTGATTAGTGTCATCACCATTACATGCTAAGGTTAAGAATAATAAGGCTATTGAATGAAGTATTTAATGAAGTTAGAATCCCATGTTCGTCATATATAGTAATTCAACCTTAATCTCTTAGTTAATGTTATTTAGTATAATTTCTTAGTTAAAAAAAAACCCAATTTGTTATTTGTCCTAGCATTGAGCGATAACTATACATTGTTGCCTAGGTGCATAAATTGAACTTAACCTAAACCAGTCTCTATTGGAATGAATCTGATTTATATCTTATACTACTTGTGAACGCGTATACTTGCGTGAATTTTAGCGCGTATTTTCTCCCTAACAGATAACAATCAGTATTTAATGAATTTCACTCGAAGCACATATTATATGAAAATAAAGCAATCTGTAAATACTGATCATAAAGTCTGATGCATGAGAACAAAAGCTAAGCAGATTTAGAGAAAGAACCTGAAACCATTCCAAGTTCATTTACCAGTATTGTAAAAGTAGCTACACATAATGGTTTTTGGAAGATATCTGCTAGTTGTTGATCTGTTGGAACAAAATGCAATTCCATTGTACCTTCCATTACAAGTTCCCTTATGAAATGGTACCTAATACTGATGTGCTTTGTCATTGAGTGTTGAACTGGATTACCTGTCATTGCAATAGAACTTTGATTATCACAGTAAATAGGGATTTTAGAAAATTCTAACCCATAATCCAGTAACTAATTCTTCATCCAAAGAATCTATACATAACAGCTTCCTGTAGCAATATATTCTTCTTCTACAGTTGATGTCGAAATTGACTTCTGTTTCTTGCTAAACCAAGAAACCAATCTGCCTTTAAGAAATTGGCAGCTTCCACTAGTGCTTTTCCTGTCTATTTTGCATCCTGCAAAATCTGCATCTGAGTAACCTATTAGCTTAAAATCTGATTCTCTAGGATACCACAATCCCAGATCAGCTGTACCCTTAAGGTACTTGAAAATTCTTTTCACAGCTATTAAGTGAGATTCTATTGGATCAGCCTGAAATCTTGCACAAAGACAGGTAGCAAACATGATATCAGGTCTACTTGCAGTTAAATAGAGCAAAGAACCAATCATACCTCTGTAGTTAGTAATATCTACTAGTGAGCCAGTATCTTTATCTAACTTGGTTACAGTGGCCATGGGAGTGGATGCTGTTGAACAATCTTGCATTCCAAACTTCTTCAGTAAATTTCTGGTGTACTTGGATTGACAGATAAAAGTACCTTTTTCATTCTGCTTGACTCGAAGGCCCAGAAAATAGCTGAGTTCTCCCATCATACTCATTTGATATCTTGACTGCATTAGCTTTGCAAACCTCTCACAGAGTTTGGCATTTGTAAAACCAAATATGATATCATCAACATATATCTGTACCAAAAGTAAGTCCTTTCCATGGTTGAGGTAGAACAATATTTTATCAATTGTACCTCTATGAAATCCACTTTCCAGAAGGAATTGAGCTAAAGTCTCATACCATGCTCTAGGAGCCTGCTTAAGGCCATAAAGTGCTTTATTAAGCCTGTAGACATGATTTGGAAATTTTGAATCTACAAAGCCTGGAGGTTGTTCAACATAGACCTCTTCTTCCAATTCTCCATTAAGAAAAGCACTTTTCACATCCATTTAAAAGACTTTAAACTTTTTGTGAGCAGCATAAGCCAAAAAGATCCTTATGGCTTCTAATCTAGCAACTGGTGCAAATGTTTCATCATAATCAATACCTTCATGTTGAGAGTAGCCTTTAGCAACCAGCCTTACTTTATTCCTTGAAAATATGCCATCACTATCAGTTTTGTTTCTGAACACCCATTTTGTGCCAACAACTGATCTATTCTTTGATCTTGGCACTAGGGTCCAGACTTTATTTCTTTCAAATTCATTTAACTCTTCCTGCATTATTTGCACCCAATCAGCATCTTGAAGAGCTTCTTCCACTTTCTTTGGTTCAGTCTGAGATAGAAAAGAATGATAGAGACATTCATTTGATGTTGCAGTTCTAGTTCTGACACCTGCTTTAGGATCTCCAATAATTAAGTCAGGTGTATGTGATTTGGTCCACTTCCTTGCAGATTAAAGTTGGCTTCTAGAATTGGATCCTCCCCCATGATCCATGCTGTCTCCATCAGCATTTTATGATGCTCCCATTGTAGTTATGCTCTCTGAGACTTCAGAGTTTGACTTGGATCCTCCAGGATTTGAAGTATCAGAGCTTCCAGAATTATCAGAATTTGGCTCATCAGAATTAGATGAATCAGCACTTGAAGAGCCAGTGACAGGTTTTGATGCTTCTTGAGAGTCTTGAGATGTGGTAGGATCTCCAGCTTGCTCCCCCCTGGACAGGTGCATTTTCCTTTGGAGTTGTTACCACAGATTCAATGACATCAGTACTTACAGGTTCAGAGTTTAAGTCATCAGAATGTTTAGAATCAGAATTTAAGTCTTCATTTTCAAATCTCAGCTGATCGTGATCATTGAAATCTTCAAGTCCATTAATCTTCTTATGATCAAAAGATACATTGGTAGATTCCATGACAACCCTTGTTCTTAAACTGTAGACTCTGAAGGCTTTTGTGGAAAGTGGATATCCAATAAAAATTCCTTCATCAGCTTTTAGATCAAATTTTGACAGCTGTTCAGGATGAGTCTTAAGAACAAAACACTTGCAACCAAATACATGAAAGTATTTCAGATTTGGATTCTTTTTCTTCACCATCTCATATGATGTTTTTCCATGCTTGTTTATGAGTGTTGCATTCTGTGTAAAACAAGCAGTCTGCACAGTGTCAGCCCAAAAGTAGGTTGGCAGCTTTGCTTCATCAAGCATAGTTCGTGCAGCTTCAATGAGAGTCCTATTCTTTCTTTCTACAACTCCATTTTGCTATGCAGTTCCAGGTGCAGAAAATTCCTATTTGATTCCATGCTCTTTGCAGAACTCTTCCATAATTGAATTCTTGAACTCAGTGCCATTATCACTTCTTATAATTTTAACAGAATCTTTGACCAACTTATCCAGCTATCTGACATGATCAGTTAGACTAAATGCAGTTTCATTCTTCTTGTGCAAGAAGTACACCCAGGTGTACCTTATGAACTCATCCACTATAACCATAACATATTTCTTCTTTGCAATAGACATGACATTGACTGTACCAAATAGATCAACATGTAGTAGGTGATAAGGCTCAAGAATTGATGACTCGATTTTGCTCTTGAAAGAAGATTTTCTTTATTTTGCCTTTTGACATGAATCACAAAGGCCATCAAGAGCAAATACTGATTTTGGCAATCCTCTCACAAGATCTTTCTTTACAAGCTCATTTATGTTGTTGAAGTTTAAATGAGAGAGTCTTTTGTGCCAATTCCAGCTTTCTTTAATTGATGCTCTACTCAACAGACAGATTTCAGAACCATCAGAACTTGTTGAAAGTCTGGCTTCATAAATGTTACCATGTCTGTAACCTTTCAGAACCACTTTTCCTGTAGAATTGCTTACAACTTCACAGTGTTCTTCAAAGAAATCCACATGATAACTTCTGTCACAGATTTGACTCACACTCAGCAGATTGTGTTTAAGTCCTGAGACAAGAGCTACTGATTCAATGATGACATTCCCAAGATTAATATTGCCATATCCCAGAGTTTTTCCCATGTTGCCATCTCCATAAAAAACTTCTGGGCCAGCTTTCTCCATAAAGTATGAGAGCAGGGCTTTATTTCCAGTCATATATCCTGAACATCCACTATGCAGTACTAGGATATTTCTCCTGTTGCCCTGCAATCACAAAGACCGCTAATGCTTAGTTTTAAGGACACAGACTTGCTTGAATCCTTTGGCCTTTTTAAGTTTGTTAGCATTTGCTGCGGATTTAATATCAGAGTTTATGCTAACATGCTGTTTATCAGAACTTATATCAGACTTTGCATCAGATTTTACACTAGAAGGAATTAAAGCAACTATCTTCAAAGAAGGTTTTATTTGATAATAATCATAGTATAAACTATGATATTCCTTACAAGTATAAATGGAATACCATAAACTACCACAATAAAAACAAGGATTTTGTGGCTTAAACCTAACAGACTGACTCTTAACTCCTGACTTAGGAGGTAAAGAGTTTATATTCTTATTCTTCCTGCAAAAAGAAGCAAGATGGTTAGAGTTTCCACAGTTATAACATTTCTTTCTAGGAGCATTGGGAACAGGCATATAGTTATTGCTTTTATTCACACCTTCCTTTCCATTCCTATTTTTCCTAGCTGCCTTAACCTTGTTGACATTCCTTATTTCTTTCAGCTTATGCTTAAGCTGCTTCTTTGTCATTAAGCCTATGTTGACTTCAACTGGTTTATCCTGTTCTAATTTGTCAGAAGTTGACTTCTCCTTAACTTCTGTCTCAGACTCTTTCATCTTTTCAGAATCAGACTTTACAGTTTTAGCTACAAACTTAACAGGATTTACCTTTGGCTTAACAGTTTGTTTAACAACAATTGGCTCAATTTGTTCAGTTCCTTTTTCACTTTTATCATCTCCATAACCTAAGCCCTATTTCCAGTTTCCACTACTTAATAAGTTCTGAGTTGTTCTGCCTGAGTTAGTCCAAGTCCTGATAATCTCTTTTTCTTTTTCTAACTCAGTTTTGAGAGATTTATTCAATTTTAGCAATTCATCTCTAACATAAAAAGCATCATCTCACTCTTTCTGAGTTTGATGGAACATAACTAACTCCTTTTCTAAATAATCATTTCTTTTCTTAAAAGCAAGATTTTCAGAAGTTAATCTTTCACATGTTAAAGTTTGATCTCTGTAGCTAATAAACATGGTTTTAAGATATAATCTCAACTCAGTAATATCATCAGTATGAAAGGCATAAGTTGTTTGAGGTACCCTTAATTCAGCAGTTTCAGGGCTACCATTAGCATTTGCCATCAAGGCATAGTTCACCTCATCTTCAGAATCTGAAGAGTCTGTCCAACTTTTCTTCTTTGTGACAAGTGCCTGTATGATTTGTCACTTTTTCCTTTCTTGCAGTCAGGAGATATGTGGCCTCTTTCACCACAATTGTAGCATTTGACTTTTGAGTTATCTCCTCTTTTAGACTTTGCACCTTTGCCTTCATATTTTCTGAAACCTTTCTTACAAGTACTTCCACCTTTTTTGAAAAACTTCTTTCCCCTTCTGAATTTCCTATAGGCTATCTTTGTGATACCCTTCACCATAAAAGCACACAATTTCATCATCTCTTCATCAACATCTATTTCAGGTAAACTTTCAATTTCTGAATCGCCATCATTAGAACTTGATAATTCTGAATCAGACTTTATGATGAGAGCCTTTCCTTTGCCTTTCTTTGAGACAACCACTTTGGGGAATTCGTCCTCAGCCTTCAGAGCAACTGTCCTTGACTTTCTCCCTTGTCTCTTGCTTCTTTGATCCATCTCAAGTTCATAAGTCTTGAGCATACCATAAATTTCATCAGGAGTAGTTTCGTCAAGAGCATAGTTGTCTGTTATAATAGTAGCCTTCAAATCCCAACTTTCAGGAAGAGCTAAAAGGAATTTTAGATTTGAATCTTCAAGATCATATTCCTTGTCCACCAGTGACAAATCATTAAAGAGTTTGACAAACCTGTCATATAAGTCAGTTAATGACTCATCACTTTTTGAGTCAAAGTGCTCATACTCTTGAGTGAGTATAGTCCTCCTGTTCTTCTTGATTGCATCAGTTTCCTGGCATCTTGTCTCCAAAGCATCCCATATCTCCTTTGCATTCTTTTAGTGAATTACCCTGTTTGACATGACATTATCAATGGCACTATGCAACAAATGCCTTACCTTTGGATCCTTGGCAATGGATGAAATATCTTCATCTGTATACTCACTTTTCTCTTTTGGTATGGTCTTTGCTTGCTGATCTGCAACTACAATAGAGAGCTTGGTTGGCTTATGCAGTCCTTCATTAATTCTGTCAAGGTATTCTGGATCTGTAGCTTCCAGAAACATAGCCATCTTTACTTTCCATATGGGGTACTCAGAAGGTCTCAGTATGGGAACCCTAATAGTCTCATATCGACTGTGGATTTGAGTCTTTTGAGTTACTTCAGTTTTGGCGGGCTTGGTTGGATTTTCTGCTTCTTTAGACATGATTGTTTTGGATCTTTACTGTATGTGTGTTAACAGATAGGCTCTAATACCACTTGTTAGGTCACACAATACTGTAGAAGGGGGTTGAATACAATGTAGAATATAATCAAATCGATTTCTAACACAAGTAACAGTAAACATATATATTCGATATAATAAACTCTGTTACAATGGAACTGTTCTCTCTCAGTGATGAACAAATATCACGAGAGCTGCTAGGTTACAATGTATGATCTTCTCAATAATGATAACACGTATAGTTTGAACCTATGTTTGTATTTATATACTACACAGTTACAAGATAACTTCTAATTGATATGGAATATAATTCAGTCTCCTAAAATATATCAATGAGATATCTTATACAATTCTTTCAGTCCTCTAACTCTGTCCATGCATATCTTTTTTTTGTATTAGTCTCGATCTTCTTTCCTATAAATCAGCTTCCTTCCTTAACTGTTAGTCCTCCAGTACTTAAGTTCTGATATCCATATTCTGTTATTTATCTTCTGATAATCTAAGTCCTGATATCCTTAAGTCCTGACTTCCAGTAAGTACTGATATTTCCTGTTTGTTAAAATCTGAAAACTAAACATGAAACATATTAGACATGACATCTTAAATATATTTAACAATAAGTTATTTTTAGTCTAGCTTTTATTCTATTTATAAACTTGCGATTGCTTTGATAAGTAGTGAGTCATGATTGTTGATCTAGTTGTGATAGTATATCTGTAAGCAATTGCATACACGCACGTCTTTGGTTTGTAGATTGATTTGTGAGATTTGATTGATCTTTATGCGAATAACTTCATTTGTTGAGGTGTTTCTTGCTGATTGATTTAGTTATTCTATGGGGATCGTTGCATTCATTTAGTTGCATTCATGCATATTTTTATTTCTTGTTCTTTGAGTCTGTTTATGCTTGAGGAAAAGCATCGATTCAAGTTTGGGGGTATGTTGAGTGGCATTTATGACACTTTATAATGCTCTAATAAGCTTTGAATTGATGCGTTTGTACTCAAGTTGTTAAGTGTTTTGACGTGTTTTTTAGTGTTTTTGCATTTCAGGCATTATCTAGGTAATCAGGTGAATTAGCATTGTTTTGGTGCTAATTTGGTGTCAAGGTGGTGTTGGAAATAAAGCTCGTGGAAAGCCGACTCAAATCTGCAAGAAAAAGAAAGAATTCAAAGTATTGGCAGAAGTCCAGTGCGCCCGCGCTGATCAAGCGCGCGGCTGCGCCAAGTCGGGTTTCAAGAATCCTGTTTTGAATAGAAGACTGAATTTTAGACTTCTCTGCTGATTAGGGCTGCTATATAAATAACTTTAGGTCATTTTTAATAAGATATCAAGCCAGAGACATATCAAGGAGAGCTGTAAGAAAACCGTTTTAGCACGATTCAACGAAGACGAAGAAGATCTTATTTTTACTTGTGAATCTTTGTTTTAAGTTATAACTTGGATGCTAGTTTTCTTATTTGTGAACCTTACTCTTGTTTGGTACTTGGTTTTATTTATTCGTTATAAAGACTACGTTTATTATACCATGCTTTCATTGGAACCCACGTTGATGATGAGTCCGATTATAGGCTAATCGTTATGATGGGGTTCTAGCGGATTTATTTATGGATTTCTTTAGTTAAATTGTTTCGATGCCTTAGTATGTGGTGATTGTATGATAGCCTAGTATTGGTTGTACGTATTCGTCTTATGAACGTCGCGAACTTATAAGATAGTTTGTTAATTCTTAATGAAGTGAAAGTGAATTTAAGGATTTAGAACTTAACAGAAAACAGACTTTATTCAATATAATAAACTCTGTTACAATATGGAACTGTCTTCTCTCAGTGATGAACAAATATCACGAGAGCTGCCAGGGTTACAATGAATAATATTCTCAATAATGATAACACTTATAGTGTAAACCCTATGTCTATGTTTATATACTACACAGTTACAAGATAATTGCTAATTGATATGGAATATAATTCTGCTTCCTAAAATATATCAATCAGTTATCTTTTCTTCCAAGTATTCTATTCTTCAGAGAATTCCTTCTTCATGCACATCTCTTCTTATGTTTGTCTTGATCTTCTTTCCTTTCGATCAGCTGCCTTCCTTATCTGAAAGTTTCCTTTAAGTCCTGATATTATCTCCTGATAAATATCTCCTGAACCTTAAGTACTGATAACTTAAGTTCTGACTTCAGTATAAGTGCTGATTTCAGTTAAGTACTGATTTGTACTGTTTAAGTAAGATCTGAAAACTAAACATAAATCATATTAGACATGACATTATCAAATATATCTAACAATCTCCCCTAACTTGTAAATTAGCATTATATACAAGTTTAACAGATATTTGATGATGTCAAAAACATTAAGTACAAATGCATGAGAATTTGACTTGATAACTACAACTTACAGTCCTTAAAGCTTTACCAACTTTAACTTCTGATAACAACTTCAGTCTGTATACACATCAGAATTTGAGCAGTTGTAGATCTTGACTTGGATTCACTTTCTGATCTCTTCAATGTCAGGAATTGTTCTAAGATAGTTCTTTAACAAACATCTCTCAGCATATCTGAGTTCATCAATCATCCTCTTTTTAGCATCTTTGAGTTCTGCAGTATCTTCACCAGTTTGAAAGATAGCATATCTGAGATCATTAATTTTTGCTTTTCTCAACTCCTGATCTAGTCTTATGACATAGGCTTTGTCAGACTCTAGATTGAATTCAAGTCCCTTAATACCAAGATATGTTCTGATCTTTGCAGTATTAGGCCTCATATCAATAATATCACCCTTCTGATCTCTGTACTTGGGACAGTATGTGCTGCCAGACTTTATAGAATAAAGCCTTTTCTGTTTCTGAATTTGAGTCTTCAAATAATTTGCAGCACTTTCTGTTATTCTGTCATTCACTTGAAGTAAGAATAAAACATGTTCTAGTTCTTCAAAATACTTAAGTGGTATAGCATTTTCCCTTATATGGTAAACCCTTCCATCTGTCATGAAATATAACAAGATGTGTTCTTTCAAGAAGGTATGGTAGACCATCTGTACAGATTCAAGTTGATTCAATCTTTCAGGAGTTGATCCAATACCTGGTTCACTTAAGGAAGTTGGATCATTGGTTGTGTTTTGCACTCTTCTTTCATCAGCACTACCCAATCCAGATTTATCTCTTGCTTCCTTTCCAGTAACCACTCTTGCTTCAAAACCACTTGCTGCAGTCTTCAAAGATTGAGTCTGTTTGGCTTTAGTGAATCCTGGTAGGAGTAACTTTGAGGATTTAACATGAGCAATGTCAGAGGTTTCCTTTGACTTATCTTCTGATATCAAGTCAACTTGAGCAATGTCAGAGGTTGCTTGCTTCATTGTTATATCAGAACTAACTATATCTTGACTCTGAACAACTTGAGCCATGTCAGAGGTTGTTTTAGAAATCTTCCTTGAAGTCAGAGTAAGATCAGCATCTTCAACAGAAATTTCTTCATCCATAGGAGGCACATAAACCTTTACAGGTTCACCAACTTTTTCTTTACCCTTGGACCTTGGATCTATCTGCAATTGTGATTTGGTCTTGGTTGCCATAGGATTTGTCCTTTCTTTTATCACAATGCCTTTAGCCGTAGGAACTTTCTTTTTAACAACAGAAGCTTCAGATTTGGAGTTGACCTTTTCTAACTTAAGTCTAGCTTCTTCTTCCATTAGACTCTCAAAGTCCATTCCTGGATTTTCTTTCAGAAATAACTGTCTTGAAATTTCTTCATCAAGTTCCAAAAGTTCAACATAACTTATCCTTTTACCAGTATCAGAAGTTATTCTTCTCCCAGTATCAGAACTTGTTCTATGCCTTGTAGTTCCAGCTTTACTTGATGAAAGTCCTCCACCTTGACCATGACCTCCACCCATTCCAGAGTTTCCCGGGTCATTACCATCATCCTTTTTCTTCAGTGTCTTATCAGATTTGCATTTGGACTTAATTACTTTCTCCCCCTTTTTGGCATCAGCAGGTAAAAGAAGAGAGAGAAGCAATTCCACTGAGGATTGGATCTCATTGAGTTGAGATTGCTGAGAAGCTTGATTTTTCAAAATTTCATCAATCTGAAACTGTTGCTTCTCTTGGGTTTTCTCAATGTTGGTAATTTGGTCAAAGGAAGGTTTGAAAAACCTTTTCTTGTCCAGCTTGACAACTGTATCTTGCTGAATTAAGGTTTCTTGAATCTTGTCCACCTTGGCCTGAGTTACAGACTGTTAACCTTGAAGGTGCCTTGTAGTAAGCGCAGTAACTCTTAGCTGTGTCTTGAAATCTTCATTGACTAACAACTCATTAGCTTTTGCCAAGTGATCAACAAGAATCTTTCCAGTAGGAACAAAGGTAACTGAGTTCCACTCCTTAGTCCACTCTTGTCCTCTAGGAGTTTCACTCCAAGGTACTGGTGCTTCCCCTGTAACAAACTTTTTGACTATCTCAGCCTTTCAAGGAGCTTCCAGAGGTGCATGTCCAGAAGGACCAGCTGCATCAACATCTAAATTTGTAGCAACATTACCAGTAGTATCAACATTTGCAGCATCAGAACTTACAGAGTCAACAGCTTCACCATCTTCTGAGAAAAGAACAGTATGAGAAGCTATGGAGGCTTCAACATCATCCTCTAAGGGCTGATCTCCCACTAAGTCCTGATCAACATCCATATTCTGATGCCCACCTAAAATCTGATCTTCAGTATCTAGATGCAGAGAAGGTGTTGTAGGCAATTCGGGATTAACATCAGCATCAGGAATTGGTGTGGTTGGAGGAGTGACTTGAGTTGTTGGAGCTGCTAGATGCAAAACTTGAGGCACATCCAAGTTATGAATGTCAATTTCATCACTTGGCCCTTGGGTATCAGCATTTACTTGAGATACTGGAGGTGTAGGAATGTGAGTAGATTCTGGCTCATGTAATGGTGAGTGATGAGTGGCATGAGAGTCTGAATCAGTACTAGGATAATTGTGAGCTTCAACAGGGTCTTGTGAGATCAGAGATTCCTGATTTCCTTCCTTAGCTGCTGCTTCCATTCCTTTACCGGAATCTCTAGGCCTTTTTGCCAATGTTTTGAATCTTTTAGCTTTCAGGGTGACTTTAGGAGCTGTATCATCAGTATTATGCTTTCTAAGCCTTTTTAGAGGCCTAGAACTCCCAATATCATCATCCTTCTGAGAAGAGACCTTCCCAGCTTCTTTAACAACAGGTTCTGATACAGGAACCTGTTCCTCAGCATCTGATTCATCTCGCAGAATGAACCTCCTTCTCTTCTGTTGTGTCTGAGGTACTTTCTTAGTCCTCTTAGGTTTAGATGATGAAGGCTGCACTATAGGTTCTGATGGTTGAGGTTGAGAAGTTTGTGGTGGTTGAGTAGAAGTGGTAGGTGCTGATGTATGAGGTTCAGATGGTTGAACATCAGGATATAATGTAGTGTACTTAACAGGATCATAGGTTATTAAGGCTTGCTTGACAGATAAAGGAATTAAGAGGGGTCTTAACACAGCCTTCTTATTATCAGTAGATAACAAGTCAGTAAAAGCTCTTTTAGCTATTCTGAAGGATGAAATTAATTCACTATAACCTTGGGGCTTATTATCATAACAGAAACTATAAATAAGCTGACAGAATCTAGCAAAATAAACAGTAAATCTATCTTCATTCATTTTGTCCCCAATAAAACCTCAAACAGCACGTGCATATAATGACAATGAGAATGTCTCGCCAACCTGAGAGGAAATATGGCCTTGTCATTGAGAATGACAATGAGTTGTCAATCATTTGATGATGACGACTCTGTGACCTATAATGAGGCTATGAGTAGTGTTGACTAAGAGAAATGGCATAGTGCCATGAAATCCGAAATGGAATCTATGCATACGCTATACAAAAGAATGATTAGAGTAAATGGCCAGGTGGAGACCTTTAAGGCCAGGCTTGTGGCAAAAGAATTCAAACAAAGGCAATGGATTGACTTTGATGAAACTTTTTACCTATAGCCCTGTTAAAACCAGTTCGGATTTTGCTTGCGATTGCTGCTTACTACGACTATGAGATCTGGTAAATAGCCAGATGGTTTTCTTTCCAAGGGAAATGAAAACCTAGTGTGTAAGCTGCTGCGAACCATATGTGGTTTAAAGCAAGCTTCTCGAAAGATGGAACATTCGTTTTGATGAGACAATCAAAGAGTTTGATTTTATCAAAAACGTAGATGAACCATGCGTCTACAAAAGGGTTAGTGGGAGCGCGATAACATTTCTTGTATTGTATTGAAATAGAGTTGACACACATAACAACATAGCAGACCCACTCACAAAGCTACTTTCTGAAAGTCACTTTGATCGTCATAAAGACAAGATGGGTATTAGATACCAGAGTGATTGGATTTAGTACAAGTGGGAGATTGAAAGGAATATGTCCTAAGTCCAATCATGTATTAGGATTTAGGAATAACTTTTATATAATCTGTTTTGATTTCATTGATTTTAATAAAAGACTTGTTTTGTTTTTATTAGGGGCTTTATCTATTTAAGTGTTTAAATAAGATATACCATAGTTTAGAGTAAAGCTTTTTATGGATTATGATGAGATCATAATAGTGAGACCTAAAAAGATGATAACTCTAAACTTAAATAGTTCCTGGTCATAGGATTACTAACTGGTAATTAATAATCCGCAGAGATCGGTACATACTATACTTCCTTCATTATGAAGGATGTTTGTTCTCATAGACATTTGTGTGGTGACACTATAGCTAGTATGTAGGTGCTTATTATGGAATAAGTTCACTGAACATGACTCGCACAGCTGAACAACTGATGGAGTTCACTCACGTGTCAGCAGTTGTTCACATAGTGATAGTTGTACAAGTATCCTTAGACTTGAGGTCATCATAGTCATCTTGTGTACACTGAACTATGCTTTGGTTTAGTTCTTAGTCTCCAGGGACAATTATTAGGGCTCTTCTGGGTATAAGAATTTGTACACGAAGATAGTGTATGAGCAATAAAGGATCTATCCCTTCCAGTGAAAGAAGCGAATGTTCAAGGCTGATCCACTTATGCTAGTTCAGGAATCTCTGGCCAGAGTGAATGAAATTAGAAAGGATTTTCTAATTTGCATAGAACTACGCATAGTAAATGGTAAGCAAGTGATTGAATTAGATAGGCTTGACACGAGATCCATGCCTTGTATTTAATCGGGATATTGTAGGGTAGAAGGAGTTTATTGTACGGTAACTATTCACTGACAGATTCTTGGTATTCTAAGCAGTGAATTCATATTATCCGGATAGTCGCGATATGTTGAGAAGCATCACTCACGATGTAGAATAAATGTGATTAATTAATTAATCATATTTAATAAATTAGAGAATTTATATAAATAAAGATAAAATAGTTTTATTATTATTTATTTCTACTACCGGCTTAATATTGAACCTACAGGGTCACACCATAAAAAGAGAATGATTTAATGGTGGAGGAATTAATTAATAATGGCTAATAATTATTTATTTATGAAATAAATAATTAATTGGCAAATTTAATAATTGATTAAATGAGATTTAATTGATTATAAATTAATTAAGAAAAGTTCTTAATATTATTAATTAAAGGATTTAATTTTTGGAAATTAAATCAAGAGAGAGGATTATTTCTAAAGTGTTTAGAAAAAGGATTAATGATTAAAAGATGTTTTAATTATTAATGAGAATAATAAATGGGATAATAATAATAATATTTATGGGAAAATTTCAGCTGAAAATTTTGCCTATAAATACACTATTATAGACCCTAATTTTATTCCAACCTCGAAACCCGAAAACCCAAAAAGTTGGGAAAACCCAATTCTCTCCACCTCCTTCCTCCTCCTTAACATCGTTTTCTTGGTGGATACCGGTGGAGTGCTTCACACTTGAGGAGCAACTGCTAAGGATCTCTGATCGTTGTCTCCGAATTATTTTAAAAGGTTAGATTCGATCCCTCGAATTTTTATTCACGATTTATATGCTTTTATTTGGATTTTGTATGTGTAAAAGTGTTTTGCCATGACTCCGCTGCGTTTAAAATCCAACAATGGTATCAGAGCATAGGTTGTATGCATATAGATCTGTGGTAAAAATTTCAGAATTTTATGTGCTTGTATGAATTAATTATGATTTTTACAAGTTATATTATGGATTAATTTTGTCTGATGAGAAATCGTTTCTCAGAATAATTTTGAATGTTGATCTGGGTTCTACAAGTGTTGTAGATCGTCTGGGTATTTTTTTCATAATTTTAGGATGTATAGATGTTTTATTATGAATTTTTGAAGTTCTTACAATTAAATTTATAGTTAAATAAAGTCATATATATATATATAAATAAACTGTTAGTATATATATATTATGTATCTGCTCTGCTGTGTTGTTTGCACGGGTAAGGAGAAGTCAGGTACACAGATGTCTGTCAGGCGCGCGCGATGTTCGAGGTCTGACAAGGTACGGCGGCTGCTGCAGAAAAAAAAGAGGTGTCACGCATTCCGGGAATGCGTTACACACCTGTGGCGCATTCACGGAATGCGTTACACCTTTTAAATGGCTTAAAAGGCTTGTAACGCATTATCGGAATGCGTTACAGGGCTTGTAACGCGTTCCTATAATGCGTTACAGCCCGACTGTCCACATTAAATTTGATTTTCTGGGAGTTTCATAACTCCGTTTTGGGCGTGCAATATACCGTTGGATTTGTTTTTCCGAGACAGATCTAATGGAGTGATCAATTTTAGTTTATATAAAAGTTTGAACTGTTTATATTTCTATGAAGTGTTTTAAAGATGTTTTTGACTGTTTTAACTGCTTTTAAATGCTTCATGTGATACATAGAGATGTATAATGCTTAGACCAATATGCTAGATGATGTAACATGCCTACCTTGATGTTTATTCATGTTGATATATGTGATATATGCTTAGTTTATCATGCGATGATAGATTTAGGTGAACTTAAATGAACATAAGGCGTTTGTTAGACAACCTAGTATAGTGAAATTGTTTCATAACCTTAAGAATAATATTATGAATACAATCATGAGATTCTTGTGTTTATGAAACACGTAATTGAATATGAATTTTCGATATGGGAGAAAGGATGATTCTGTCAACAACAGATTTCTATCTGTAAGAAAGGGTTATTAAGTGACGCCTCTTGACAATGCTCCCCCCGATCTGGGAATCATCTGATTATTGATTATTGATTTGAAATATTTAATTTAAAAGGAAGAATCTCTTTATAATATGATTATGATTGTAACGTAATATAATCCCTCTAAAATTAAATAATATCAAGTAGTAATTGGCCAATGACACAACGGGCTTGTGTCGGTCATAGCCTTCCAACATGGTAGAAAGTAGTTCTTATTTTTGAATCATTGTCGTTTCGTGCCACAGCCGAGGGATTTGATTTCGAAATAAGAAATACTTGTCTATTACATAGAGATATGTACATTGAATTAGAATCTAAAGGTCGTTACGTGCCACAGCCGTGGGCCTTTGGGGACTGATTCAATTGTACAGAATGTTGGGTTAGACTTGACTTAGAATATTGAGTTTGTCGTGCCACAGCCGTGACTCAATTATTCAAGAGGATAAAGTTTGATTAGGGAATAACATTAGATGTAATTGATAAGAGTTGTCTGCCTATTGAACATTACATGGCGTTTCGTGCCACAGCCGGGGTTGTGTAATGGACTGTAGGATCCCTATTCCCACTAGCATTATGAATGCTTAATTTTTCACGTAGGGGGTTGAATAAATTAGATAAACTAGTGGGAGCCACTTATGAATAAAGACCCGATTCATATAGTATTTTGAAATGAAATCGAATATTTGCTAAGTGTTGTTATGTGTTTATCATTTACATATTTACTTTGTACGTTATGTCTTCTGCACTATCACTCAGGAGCATACTGGATGCTCACAAATTGACTGGTCCTAATTATGCTGATTGGCTTCGAAACTTGAGAATTGTTCTCAGGATTGAGAAGCTGGAATACGTGATTGACTCACCTAAGCCTACTGAACCTGCTAGTGATGCACATAATGATGAACATGTTGTGTATCGTAAGTGGATAGATGATGCAAATGTTGCTCAATGCATCATGCTAGCTTCCATGAATATTGAGCTACAAAAGCAACATTAGCATATGGATGCTCACACTATCCTCGTGCATCTACAAGAGTTGTATGATGTGGCAGGGAAGACAGCTCGATATGAGATATCGAAGGAGCTGTTCGGTTGTAGGATGTCTGAGGGATCATCTGTGAATGACCATGTACTTAAGATGATCAATTTGATTGAACGTCTTGGACAACTTGGTTTTGCCATGGATGGGGAGCTGAGCCATGACTTGGTCGTGCAATCGCTTCCGAGTTCGTTCTCGCAGTTTGTTGTGAACTTTCACATGAATAAGTTGGATGTCAGCCTGCCTGAACTCCACAACATGTTGAAGACTGCGGAATCGAATTTTCCCCCTAAGAAGAGTTCTGTTCTTCTAATTGGTGAAGGTTCCAATCCTAGGAAAAGGAAGAGGAACCCTTCCAAGAAGAAGAAAGTAGGTGAGAAAAGGCCGGTTCCACCAAAAGCTGAAGACCCCAAGAGCAAAGTTGTTTGCTTTCACTGTAACAAGGTGGGGCACTGGAAGAGGAACTGCAAGGTTTACCTTGCAGAATTAAAGAAGAAGAAGGGTAGTGAGACTACCGCTTCTGATTCAGGTATGTTCATGATAGAAGTGAATATGTCATTAAATCAAATTTCTACTTGGGTGTTAGATACCGCCTGTGGTTCTCAAATCTGTAATTTGTTACAGGGACCAAGGAGAAGTAGGACTCTTGAGGAAGAGGAGGTGATTCTACTGATGGGAAATGGAGCAAGAGTTGCTGCTGAAGATGTAGAATCATTTCATTTACATATGCCTACGGGCAAGACTATTGTTTTAAATAATTTTTATTTTGTTCCCTCGATTGTGAGGAATATTATTCCCATGTTAGACTTGGCTGGATTTTCATTTATTATTGAGAATAATGAATGTTCTATTCTTAGAGATAATATTCTTTATGGACGTGGTACTTTAAATAATGGTCTGTATATATGTGACATGATTTACTTCAGATTGAACAAACTAATAAAAGAAAAGGGATGATGAAAATCTCACTTCATTATGGCACTGCAGTCTCCATTTAGTAGACATGGAGAGAGGACTGCAAATTTGCTAGGAATGGTACACAAAGATGTATGTGGACCAATGTCTAAGCAAGCCATGGGTGGATTTTCATACTTCATTACTTTCATAGATAATAGATCTAGATTCGGATATGTGTTTGATGAAACACAAGTCTGAGGCCTTTGAAAAGTTCAAAGAATATAAGTATGAAGTGGAGAAACAACCAAACATAGTATGATAACACTTCGATCAGATCGAGGTGGTGAATACTTTAATGGAGTGTTTCTAGATTATCTCAAAGTAAATGGTATAGTCTCCCAGTGGACTCCTCCAGATTAGTATCTGAAAGGAGAAATCGAACTTTGTTAGACATAGTTCGGTCCATGATGAGCTATGCAAATCTTCCAGTATTCCTATGGGGTTATGCATTGGAAACCTCAGCATATTTACTGAATAAGGTGCTTTCCAAATCTGTTCCTCAAACTTCATATGAGATATGGAAAGAATGGAAACCGAGTCTTAAACACGTTAAGATTTGGGGATGTCCAGCTTATGTCAAGAAAGTTGACCCAGATAAGCTGAAATATCGATCCGTAAAATGTAGTTTTGTGGGATATCCTAAAGAGACTTTAGGGTGTTACCTTTACACGGATCATCGGGTGTTTGTCTCCAGACATGCTACCTTCTTGGAAAAGGAGTTTATCCTTGAAGGAAACAGTGGGAGCAAAATTGAACTTGATGAAGTTCAAGAAGCACAAACTACTACGGATCAAATGGAAACACCTGTTCTGACTGAACAACCTTTTATGGAACAGCCCATTCATAGGTCAGGGAGAGTGTCTCGCCAACCTGAGAGGAAATATGGCCTTGTCATTGAGAATGACAATGAGTTGTCAATCATTTGATGATGACGACCCTGTGACCTATAATGAGGCTATGAGTAGTGTTGACTTAGAGAAATGGCATAGTGCCATGAAATCCGAAATGGAATCTATGTATACGGTATACAAAAGAATGATTAGAGCAAATGGCTAGGTGGAGACCTTTAAGGCCAGGCTTGTGGCAAAAGAATTCAAACAAAGGCAATGGATTGACTTTGATGAAACTTTTTACCTATAGCCCTGTTAAAATCAGTTCAGATTTTGCTTGCGATTGTTGCTTACTACGACTATGAGATCTGGTAAATAGCCAGATAGTTTTCTTTCCAAGGGAAATGAAAACCTAGTGTGTAAGCTGCTGCGAACCATATGTGGTTTAAAGCAAGCTTCTCGAAAGATGGAACATTCGTTTTGATGAGACAATCAAAGAGTTTGATTTTATCAAAAACGTAGATGAACCATGCGTCTACAAAAGGGTTAGTGGGAGCGCGATAACATTTCTTGTATTGTATTGAAATAGAGTTGACACACATAACAACATAGCAGACCCACTCACAAAGCTACTTTCTGAAAGTCACTTTGATCGTCATAAAGACAAGATGGGTATTAGATACCAGAGTGATTGGCTTTAGTACAAGTGGGAGATTGAAAGGAATATGTCCTAAGTCCAATCATGTATTAGGATTTAGGAATAACTTTTTATATAATCTGTTTTGATTTCATTGATTTTAATAAAAGACTTGTTTTGTTTTTATTACGGGCTTTATCTATTTAAGTGTTTAAATAAGATATACCATAGTTTAGAGTAAAGCTTTTTATGGATTATGATGAGATCATAATAGTGAGACCTAAAAAGATGATAACTCTAAACCTAAATAGTTCCTGGTCATAGGATTACTAACTGGTAATTAATAATCCGCAGAGATCGGTACATACTATGCTTGCTTCATTATGAAGGATGTCTGTTCTCATAGACATTTGTGTGGTGACACTATAGCTAGTATGTAGGTGCTTATTATGGAATAAGTTCACTGAACATGACTCGCACAGCTGAACAACTGATGGAGTTCACTCACGTGTCAGCAGTTGTTCACATAGTGATAGTTGTACAAGTATCCTTAGACTTGAGGTCATCATAGTCATCTTGTGTACACTGAACTATGCTTTGGTTTAGTTCTTAGTCTCCAGGGACAATTATTAGGGCTCTTCTGGGTATAGGAATTTGTACACGAAGATAGTGTATGAGCAATAAAGGATCTATCCCTTCCAGTGAAGGAAGCGAATGTTCAAGGTTGATCCACTTATGCTAGTTCAGGAATCTCTGGCCAGAGTGAATGAAATTAGAAAGGAGTTTCTAATTTGCATAGAACTACGCATAGTAAATGGTAAGCAAGTGATTGAATTAGATAGGCTTGACATGAGATCCATGCCTTGTATTTAATCGGGACATTGTAGGGTAGAAGGAGTTTATTGTACGGTAACTATTCACTGACAGGTTCTTGATATTCTAAGCAGTGAATTCATATTATCCGGATAGTCGCGATATGTTGAGAAGCATCACTCACGATGTAGAATAAATGTGATTAATTAATTAATCATATTTAATAAATTAGAGAATTTATATAAATAATGATAAAATAGTTTTATTATTATTTATTTCTACTACCGGCTTAATATTGAACCTACAGGGTCACACCATAAAAAGAGAATGATTTAATGATGGAGGAATTAATTAATAATGGCTAATAATTATTTATTTATGAAATAAATAATTAATTGGCAAATTTAATAATTGATTAAATGTGATTTAATTGATTATAAATTAATTAAGAAAAGTTCTTAATATTATTAATTAAAGGATTTAATTTTTAGAAATTAAATCAAGAGAGAGAATTATTTCTAAAGTGTTTAGAAAAAGGATTAATGATTAAAAGGTGTTTTAATTATTAATGAGAATAATAAATGGGATAATAATAATAATATTTATGGGAAAATTTCAGCTGAAAATTTTGCCTATAAATACACTATTATAGACCCTAATTTTATTCCAACCTCGAAACCCGAAAACCCAAAAAGTTTGGAAAACCCAATTCTCTCCACCTCCTTCCTCCTCCTTAACATCGTTTTCTTGGTGGATACCGGTGGAGTGCTTCACACTTGAGGAGCACCTGCTAAGGATCTCTGATCGTTGTCTCCAAATTATTTTAAAAGGTTAGATTCGATCCCTCGAATTTTTATTCACGATTTATATGCTTTTATTTGGATTTTGTATGTGTAAAAGTGTTTTGCCATGACCCCGCTGCGTTTAAAATCCAACACTTGAGCACCACCATCATCATACACACCGCTTCTCTAGAACTCCAGGACTTGAGTACTAGAAACTGCGTCGGGTTCAGTCAGAGCATACCCAATATCAGAACTAGCAAGAAAGTCCTGAATGAAGTGAAGTTGAGAGGGTGCTTCTAACTTTCTAAGAATAACAGAGAAGTTATTTGGAACAAACGTTGCTCCATCGAAGATTATGTCCTTGGGTGCCATGATAATTTGTGAGAAAGAAAATTGCCTGTAAGGTGTTTGAGAAAATGTCTGTATGAAAAAATTGTCAGTAGATGAGAGAGTATAGAAGTAAAGAGAGAGAGATAAAATATGAAAGTAAATAAAAGATTTTACAATCTTTTTTTCTCTTTTACTTATACACGGTAGAAAAAGTAATCGTTGAGACACTTGTCAGTCATGCAGCAGTAAAAGATATTTAATGGGCACGGGTAGTAATCATTACTTATCACATGCAGTTTTTCAAGGAAAAACCGTTCCACTTACCAAGTAATCCCATTAATCAAGGTAGTTCAGTTTTATTTTAAAATTTAAAACTGATCCCACTTAAAATTATTACTGCCTTACCAATATTCTGTAAAATTATAACCAATGAGAAAATGACCAAAAATAAATCAAGTAAATAGGTACTGCCACGTCAGAATCAGAACTTGATTTGTATCAGAGCTAAAAAAGGTCATCAGAATATGGTTAGCATCAGGATTTAAAAAGTTATCAGAATATCAAACGACTCAGAGACAAAATCTGGCATAAATATAAAATTTTATTAAAAGATTGAGCAAATACATTTGATGAAATTTTAAATTACATGCTAAAAAGTACAAGATTGTCCTAAGCTACAAATCCTAACATCAACAGCTTTTGTCCTAAGCTAAGAAGCCAGACAAAGCTGACGGTGAAGAGAAACAGGGAGCATAATTTATTTCTTCTTCCTACTCTCAACAAAAATAACAGCGAGACGAATGATTCGCTCCTGCTATCGGAGAGCTTCCATCCGTTCCTCTTCCAGTCGCTCAAGATGGCGATGGTAGTCCATGTAGAAGAACAAAAGGTCTGTGAGGACCTCGTGGGGAACTGAGTCCCAAATTTCATCAGGAATGGTAGTGACATGCCATTCCTGCTGCCATTCTGTACACCTTATATTGATAGTGAAGGTGTCATAGTTCAGAACTAAGTTGTAATGAATCATGGTTGTGATGAGTGAAAAAGAAATGAGTTTGAGAGAAAATGAGAGATGTGTTGGATGGAATGAGGTGTGGTTTATATAGCCAATAGAATGCCAAGAGATGCAAGGAAAATTGAATGGTTATAGGTAGAAATGATTCTACCTCGTCTCCCTAGACTGATGAGAATAAAAACAGTCATTCGAAGTTTAAAACAGGATGTAATGCGCACATGAAACAAGTAAAAATTACTGTGCATAGACGTATACCACTAACCCAAATTATATTGACTGTTAATATCTCACCCAAACATATTCTGATTTTAAATAAGACTGTTTCAGATTTTAACCACAAATAAGTCAAGTAAAGAATAAGAGTTTAATATCAGAACCTAGACTTATATCAGAACTTAACAGTCATCAGAACATGATTTCTTAACTTGAAAAGTGAATGCCTATTTCTGTAATTCGTCACACAAATTCTGATTTCGTTTTTTTTCCAGAACTTAATCATCAGAACTTCCATCAGAACTTGTCCTTAGAATTTATGCAACTGACACTTAAACTGTTCATCTAAAAGAACATTTATCACCACAGTAATTTTCATCATTTATATGAAGTGTATGTGTGTGCAGTAAGCTAACTATCAGATAAAGATTAAAGTCTGATTCACTTCGTACATCGTAGAAATAAGGCATAACTAAGAACATTGCTCAAAATCTGTCATGATTCTGAAGTCTACTTTAGAATGAGTTCATGCATGAGTCCACCTCAACTGTTTTGTGCTTATTTTATGCATCTTTTGAAATTCAAATTTACAGTGGCTTCTCAGTGTAAGTGAGTCACGACTGCGTATCAGAATTTATGCTATTATCAGAGTATTTCTCCAGTAATCATAGAGTGTGAAAAGTCACCAAGAAAAATATTTATTTTTGCTTTTCTAATGTATATTACTTAATACCAGCAATGCACTTGGGTCTTCCCATCCACAGTTTTTACTCTAGATCTCAAAGGAGTACTTGATTTCTATTTCTTTTTTTTCCTTTTCTTTTGATAAGTGAGGCTTATCAGCACTTAGTACATTCACCAGATTTACTAACATCAGAACTTAACAGATGAGAAGCATTATTCTAGTTTGTGACTTAGTAGTGAGATACACAAAGTAAACTTCAACTAAGCTCAGTATCAGAATTTGCTTGTGCCAACAGATTTCCACATAAACAATTACTTCAAACATGGGATTTGTTAGTATATTAAAGACTACTAGGTCAGCATCTAGCATATTTATCCTCATTAGATTGAATAATCACAGAAACATTCATATCACTATTAGAGTTTAGAAATTCACATCAGACAACAATCAGTACTTAAGCAATTTTCAATTAAGCACATAATACACAAAGATAGTAATTTCTATAAATACTGATCATAAAATATGATGCATCAGAACAAAAACTAAGCAGATTTAGAGAAAGAACCTGAAACCATTCCAAGTTCATATACCAATCTTGTAAAAGTAGCTTTACACAGTGGTTTTGTGAAGATATCTGCTAGTTGTTGATATGTTGGAACAAAATGCAATTCCACTGTACCTTTGTAATATTCCATATATTTTCAAATATTATTATTATTATTCGGAATTGTTTATGTGATTTTATGTAAATTTTGGTAAATTATCTGAAAAGTGGAATTGATGTCTGAATGTTTAGATGTGACATTATTTGAATATTTGAATTTTTATATGTCCAGAATAAAATATAGATAATTGTGGTATTTTCTGGTAAATTTTTGAGTGTTATATGATTTTATAATGATTTATGAATTATTAATTATTTTCAGAATAATTATAAAATTATTTTATAAAGCCGGGAATCTTCCAACTTCAACCGTTTTTGCGTTTTTGCAACCCGAAAACTCCTTCCTAACCTAATCTGGTAATTCCGGATAATTTCCATGTTTTGACTTTTTCGATCCGGATTACGGTTTGACCCGTGCGCGGCCCGGCGCAATATTTTCAATACATCATTTCGGTAATCAACAAAACCCGTATTCTTAAAAGATGAGATATTTTTACGTTATTTTCGTATATGGTGTTTTATAAAAAGCCCGGTTTTGATAATTATCCAATTCTGGTATTAAATTGTATCGTTTTTACAGTTACTTAGCGGCTAAGCAACTAATTTAACGATCCAAAATGATCCAGAACGATCCAATATTTCATAAATATAAATAGCCTATTTATTATTTCATTTATTCCGTTTATTCATTTGCAACCAGTTAAAATACCGTAAATACAGAGAAAACCTGAGAAACCAATACGTTCACGAGAATCAAACACACGAACGAAGGCGTTATCGAACTCCGATTCGGGCGTGCAGCATATCAAAACGAAGCTCTCGAAATCTTCTTTCTGAATCAATCATCAGTTTCTGCCCAGAAATCACGGTAATTTTCTTATTTAATTATTTATATTCGAATTATTTGATAATTAAATTATGAAAATTTGTTCTTGATGTTGTTGATGTGATTTGATGCTTCCATGTTGTAGAGTATGTTTTTCTGGTCAATTTGGTATATTATACGTCAAAAATAGGGTTCGGTATCATATAGAAATTGAGGTTTAATTTTCTGAAAATTTCTTGAATATATGTTCTTGGTGTTCTTGAAAAATTCTGAAAATCAAAGTCAGTTTTGAAGGTGTTACTGAACACCAAATCACAAGTATCAATAACCAAAATGAATCACAGACCATTCTCTATCATTTTATATCATCAAATCGTACCAACAGTTGTTAAATTTTAAAATCGATTTTTGAGGTTAATATTCGAATTTTGGGGGTTTATGATTTAGTGGTTTTTGACTGTTTATGATGATTGAATGTTGTTCCTTAGGTCACGAAGATTATTTTGGTATGTAATTTGTTGATTTTGGTTGAGTATTTGCTGAGATCGTGTTTCGCCGGATTTTGTCACCGGTTTTAATGGTGAAAACGCCGGAATCGGTGCGGTAGGCATCGTCTGTTGTTGTCGTTGTTGTTTCTGAGCTTCTGAGTTCAAATAGAACGAAATCCAGCTGATAAACGAGGACGAGGGAGTTGTTTGTTGGTATTTAGAGGTCGCCGGAGTCCGGGGACGGCCATCGGAAACTGGGTTCGTCCCAGAAACTGGCGGGTCGTCCCGACCCGGTTACCGACCCGTTTTTTTTATATAAAAACCGGGTTTTAATCTTATAAATCTAGTTGCAAAAATCTGAGATCTGTTTCTGGGAATTTCTATTTAAAAATAATTCAAAATTCTTTTTCTTATTTACAAAATTCATTTTTTTATTTTATTTTGAAAATCATTATTTTATTTCTGAAAATTTATTTTAATTCAAAATAAATCCAAATTATTTAATTAATTAGTTTTAGTTGATAATTAATTATTTAATTAGTCAATTAATTTAAATATTAATTGATTAATTATTTTAATTAGTTATTAATTAATTTTAATTGATTATTTAATTAGATTTCATTATTTATTTTTGATTTAAAAATTCCGAAAAATAAATTCGAGCTTTAAAATATTATTTTAAATTATTTTCCAAGCTTGATAATTTTTATAAAATTATTTTCGAGTGTTCGAGCCTTATTATTTAATTATTAAATGATTCGGAGACCCGTTTTATTCCGAAAAATGTTCAAAAATTCATAATAAATCAACCGTTTGTCCGTTTAATACGAAGCGAACGCGTACAGACTCAGAAAAATATTGCGCTTCCAATAAAAATACTTTTGAGACCTAATTTTATTGTATTTCAATGTCATTTGATTTGTGTACCCGTTTGAGTCAGCATTTGATAGATAAATGCTAATATTGCTCTGATTTTCATTCTGAACACACTGAGGTGTATCTTTTAATGATCTGACTTATGTGTTACATGAAATATGTGATTATGTGTTATATGAATGCCATGACTAGGTGTTGCGTGATATGCATGCTATCCGTTTACAGTTTTAAAATGCTATGCTAGTTATAAACGATCAGGTAGATGTCCAGACGTATAGTTACGTCGATTGAGTTTGGTTCTGTCAATTAAGATAGTTCTTTTGTTTATAGAATCGAGTAGCAAGGAGCAGTCTAGTGTTAGACGGAGATAGTAGCCATCAGTTATAAGCTGAGTTATAGTAAGAAGTTATCAAGCATACCAGGCAAGTATCCCTGACTTCACTTATCGTTCAAGTGACGTTTATTTCAAATCATATTATGCAAGTATACCTGACTTCACTTATCGTTCAAGTGACGTTTATTTCAAATCATATTATGCAAGTATCCCTGACTTCACTTATCGTTCAAGTGATGTTTATTTCAAATCATATTATGCAAGTATCCCTGACTTCACTTATCGTTCAAGTGACGTTTATTTCAAATCATATTATGCAAGTATCCCTGACTTCACTTATCGTTCAAGTGACGTTTATTTCAAATCATATTATGCAAGTATCCCTGACTTCACTTATTGTTCAAGTGACATTTATTTCAAATCATATTATGTCAGTACCTATATCTTTATTCATCATTCAATTGATATTGACTCTGAACTTTATTCTTTCAATTTCCATACTATTCTAAGTTCAGAATAGTTAAACGTTTTATATTTCGCTATAAATTACTCTATACAGTAGAACATTGAATTGAGATTAGCGAATAACTAATTGTTCTAGTTATTTCGCCATCGATTGTTGAGATAACTCTGGACCATGAGAAATGGGGAGTTAAATGGTTAAGGATGTCCTTTGATTCGGCTCCTTTGATCAAAATGTTTTATGGATTGGATGAATACGTAAGTGACCGGGACGGACGGTCCAGCGGAGGGCTATTTCTATGTGTTGTATGAAATATTATGACACCATTTTTGCCACAGGCAGGTATATTGCCTTTTTAATTGAGTACTCGTATTTTGGGGATATGTTTCTATGAATCATGACCTTGTGCTATCACACGGGCTGATCAACATGTGATAGTACGTCCGTCGGAGTTAGATTCCAATCTAAAAATTATCATTTATTATTGATAGCTTGTGAAGCTTTATTATTGATCAAATATTACTGCTTTTATCCTTTTGTCCAGTTATTATCAGAATATGGTTTATCATTTCAAGTACATTTTATATTGCTTGCTGAGCATTTCTTTTGCTCATACTTGTTTATCAATCTAATCTTTCAGCTAAGCCAGAGCAGGCTTGAGATCCAGGTTTGGTCAGAAGTCGAGTGCTTGTAATTAGTGGTGTGTATTCCAGGTAGACTGTTTTGGGACGCTTGGATAGTCTAAAGGTTTGTAATAAAATTTGAATAATTTGTAAAACTAATTAGACTTATGGTCTGTAATAACAGTTGGTTTGTATTAGTGCCTGTTCCATACTATAACCTGTGATCGATCCAGTGCATGTAAAGGGGTCGTATTTATTATATTATTCCGCTGTGATTATTTTATTACAGTTTAGTAGCAAGTGACCCCCAAATCTAGACCCCGGGTTTGGAGGGCGTCACAACCTTCATCCACATGTTCCCTTATGAAGTGGTACCTAATGCTGATGTGCTTTGTCATTGAGTGTTGAACTGGATTACCTGTCATAGCAATATCACTTTGATTATCACAATAAATAGGGATTTTAAAATATGTTAACCCATAATCCAGTAACCGATTCTTCATCCAAAGAATCTGTGCACAACAGCTTCCTACAGCAATGTACTCTGCTTCTGCAATTGATGTAGAAATTGACTTTTGTTTCTTGCTAAACCAAGAAACCAATCTGCCTCCAAGAAATTGGCAGCTTCGACTTGTTCTTTTCCTGTCAATTTTGCAACCTGCAAAATCTGCATCTGAGTAACCTATTAGCTTAAAGTCTGATTCTCTAGGATACCACAATCCCAGATCAGCTGTTCCCTCAAGATACTTGAAAATTCTTTTCACAGCTATTAAGTGAGGTTCTCTTGGATCTGCTTGAAATCTTGCACAAAGACAGGTAACATACATGATATCAGGTCTACTAGCAGTTAGATAGAGTAAAGAGCCAATCATACCTCTGTAATCAGTAATATCTACTGATTTACCAGTATCCTTATCCAATTTTGTTGCAGTGGCCATGGGAGTGGATGCACTTGAACAATCTTGCATTCCAAATTTCTTCAGCAAATTTCTGGTGTACTTGGTTTGACAAATAAAAGTGCCTTCTTCATTCTGCTTGACTTGAAGTTTCAAAAAATAGCTAAGTTCCCCCATCATACTCATTTGATATCTTGACTGCATCAGTTTGGCAAACTTCTTGCAAAGTCTGTCATTTGTAGAACCAAAGATGATATCATCAACATATATCTGAACCAAAAGTAAGTCCTTTCCATGGTTGAGGTAGAACAGAGTTTTGTCAATAGTTCCTCTGTTGAATCCACTTTCCAGAAGAAACTGAGCTAAAGTCTCATACCATGCTCTTGGAGCTTGCTTAAGGCCATAAAGTGCTTTATCAAGCCTGTAGACATGATTTGGAAATTTGGAATCTACAAAGCCTAGAGGTTGTTCAACATATACTTCCTCTTCCAATTCTCCATTGAGAAAAGTACTTTTTACATCCATTTGAAAAACAGTAAACTTTTTGTGAGCAATATAAGCCAAAAATATCCTTATGGCTTCTAATCTAGCAACTAGTGCAAATGTTTCATCATAATCAATTCCCTCCTGTTGAGAATATCCTTTTGCAACCAACCTTGCTTTATTCCTTGTAATTATGCCATCACTATCAGTTTTGTTTCTGAACACCCACTTTGTACCAACAATAGATATGTTCTTTGATCTTGTCACTAGGGTCCAGACTTTGTTTCTTTCAAATTCATTTAACTCTTCATGCATTGCTTGCACCCAATCAGCATCTTGAAGAGCTTCTTCCACTTTCTTTGGTTCAGTCTGAGAAAGAAAAGAATTATAGAGACATTCACTTAAAGTAGCTATTCTAGTTTTGACACCTGCATCAGGATTTCCAATAATTAAGTCAGGTGTATGTGATTTAGTCCACTTCCTTGCAGATGGAAGGTTTTCTCTAGAACTGGATGCTCCCCCATGATCCATGTTATCTTCATCAACATTTTCTGATGCTCCCCTGAAACTATGCTCTCTGAGTTGGATTCTTCAGAAATTGAGTTTTCAGAACTATCAAAACTTGGCTTATTAGAACTTGATGAATCAGAACTTGAAGAGCCAGTTGTATGTTCTGATGCTTCTTGAGATGTGGTTGTATCTTCAGTACGCTCCCCCTGCACAGGTGCATATTCCTTTGGCGAAGTCACCACAGTTTCAATAACGTCAGAGTTTAATCCATCAGAGTTTGCAGTATCAGGATTTAGACTGTCAGGATTTTCAGTATCAAAATTTAAGTCTTCATTTTCAAATCTCAACTGATCATGATCATTGAAATCTTCAAGTCCAGTAATCTTGTTATCATCAAAGGAGACATTGATAGATTCCATGACTACCCTTGTTCTTATATTGTAGACTTTGAAGGCTTTTGTGGAAAGTGGATATCCAACAAAAATTCCTTCATCAGCTTTTAAATCAAATTTGGATAGCTGTTCAGGGTGAGTCTTAACAACAAAACACTTGCATCCAAATACATGAAAATACTTCAGATTTGGCTTCTTTTTCTTCACCATCTCATGTGGTGTCTTTCCATGCTTGTTAATGAGTGTAGCATTCTGAGTAAAATAAGCAGTCTGTACAGCTTCAGCCCAAAAATAGGTTGGTAGCTTTGCTTCATCAAGCATAGTTCGTGCAATTTCAACAAGAGTTCTATTCTTTCTTTCAACAACTCCATTTTGCTGTGGAGTTCCTGGAGCAGAAAATTCCTGCTTGATTCCATGGTCTTTGTAAAACTCTTCCATGATCAAATTCTTGAACTCAGTGCCATTATCACTTCTTATTATCTTCAGAGAATCTTTGACCAATTTATCCAGTTGATTGACATGATCAATCAAGATAGATGCAGTTTCACTTTTTGTGTGCAAGAAATACACCCATGTGTATCTAGTGAACTCATCTAATATGACGATAACATATTTCTTCTTTGCAATAGACATGACATTCACTGGACCAAATAGATCTACATGTAATAGGTAATAAGGCTCAAGAATTGATGATTCAGTCTTGCTCTTGAATGAAGATTTTCTTTGTTTTGCCTTCTGACATGAATCACAAAGGCCATCAGGACCAAATACTGATTTTGGCAGTCCTCTCACAAGATCTTTCTTGACTAATTCATTTATATTGTTGAATCACAAAGGCCATGAGAAAGTTTCTTGTGCCAATTCCAGCTTTCTTCAATTGATGCTCTACTCAACAGACAGATTGCAGAATCATCAGTACTTGTTGAAAGCTTGGCTTCATAAATGTTACCATGCCCGTATCCTTTCAGAATAACTTTTCCTGTAGATTTGCTTACAACTTCACAATGTTCTTCAAAGAAATCCACATGATAACCTCTGTCACAGATTTGACTAACACTCAGCAGATTGTGTTTAAGTCCTGAGACCAGGGCTACTTCTTTAATGATGACATTCCCAAGATTGATATTGCCATATCCCAGTGTTTTTCCAATGTTTCCATCTCCATAAGAAACACTTGGACCAGCTTTCTCCATAAAGTTTGATAGCAGGGCTTTATTTCCAGTCATATGTCCTGATCATCCACTGTCCAGAACTAGGATGTTTTTCCAGTTGCCCTGCAATCACAAAGACCACTAATGATTAGTTTTAAGGACCCAGACTTGCTTGGATCCTTTTGCCTTATTAAATTTGTTAAAATTTGCAGCAGATTTAGCATCAGAGTTTATGTTAACATTTTTCTTATCAGCATTTACACTATCAAACTTTGAATCAGAACTTACACTAGAAGGAACAATGCTAACTTTCTTTAATGAAGGTTTTATTTGATAATAATCAGAATACAAATTATGATATTCCTTACAAGTATAAATGGAATGCCATAAACTACCACAATGAAAACACGGATTTTGTGGCTTATATCTAACAGACTAACTCTTAACTCCTGACTTTGAAGGTAAGGA